>NC_056735.1:481740837-481858337 GCF_019279795.1 Protopterus annectens
TATTCTTTTAAGATGTCACTGTTATTAAATGATGATAGCAAATATTCACAGGTTTACTCATAATGAAATCAATATTATTTATAAGATAGATGTTTATACATATGATAGCCTAATGCAAGGTTTCATCACTAACAATGACTTTAGTTTTTTGACTGTAAAAGAACCTAGGAAAATTTCTATTTTTGGGATAACCAAGGTTCACAAAATATTTTGAATTTTCCCCCTGCCTCATAGTAACTGCACAGGCTTCTAAAATGAACCCATTAACAGTTTTTAAAGACCATTATTTGAAATCTTTCCACAACTATTACCCACACATTTTAAAAGACTCTTAGAATTTTCTAAACACAATGGCTAGCTATTTATGGCACTCCAACCTATCATTTTTAACTGCTGAAGTAGTTAATTTGTTTTCTAACATACCACATGAGAAAGAGTAGCCCTAGTGTCTTTTGATTTTTGGATACAACTAGACAATTTTCTGGTAGATTTTATGGGCTGGGTGTTAAAAAAAAAAACAACTTCTTATATTCTGAATGATTTTTTTTAAACAAATACAAGGAGTGGCAATGAGTACTGCCTGGTGACTAATGTTTTCCAATATAGTCATGTTCAAATCTGATTTTGTTAACAGTTAGACATGCTATTGTAGATATCCTGATGATATATACATTTTATGGTATGACACTCAATTAACAGTTCAGGAATTTTTTCAATATATTATTAGGGCGACCGATTTCCTTATGTTTACACATTCTCACACAGACCAAGAAATTAATTTTATAGATATCACCTTAATTAAAATATGGAAAGGGTGTTTTTGTCTAACATCTACAGGAATCCTACCTTTCAAACTCTTACTAGTATCACAAAAGGTCTCATTCATCTTGACAGGAAAACAATTTAAAGGACAGATATCTAGAATGGCTTCTAATGACAAAATGTGTGTAAAAGAGAAAAGAAAAGTGGGTGATATTTTTTAAGCAAAGGGGTTACTTCACTGAATTACTGACTAGCTTGAGTGATGAAGTACAGCCAGGAAGGTGCAATAAATCTAAGCCATTACTGAGAACAGGTGTGGAACTCTCACACCCCTGTCTCCTACAAGGGACATGGTCAAGATTTTAAAGAGCAATGATGCCCCAATACTGCAACACTTCCCCTTTAGTGAAGATTATTTTAGAAAAGAACTGGGTCATCTTTAAAACGGATGTGGATACATTAAATTGTGTAGGAACTAAACCAGCTTTTGTTATAAAAGGGATAAGAATCTCAAAAAAAAAATCCCTGAAGAGATTGCTAATAATAACAATTGTAATGTTTTGTCTGATGAACACTTAATTTACAATTATAGTTTTTTCTTAGTAAACAAGGATATGTTGGATATTTTTAAATATAAATTTTTCATTGTGCCTGTGTTTAAAGTGGAAGAAGGAAGAAGATTAATGGGCCTTAAGCTTTATACTCGTAAGCTAAAACTTGTTTTGTTTTTTCATGATCAAGATAAGGATCAAATTGTTTCTAGGAATTATGGAGGTAATAAAGTTAAAGCATGTTTAAATGCACAAATTGTTTTCAGCCTCACAACAATCCTATTATTAACACATCTGTATATGCTTGTGAAATGGATATTACAAAATTATGTGGAAATAATTATTTCAAAAAGTTTAATAACCTTAGTTACTCTCAGCATAATTTGCTTTAGAAAATATCTAGGGGATAAGACTCTGAGAGCGTCTGTGATTATAAATAGTATGGACTACTCATTCAAAATGAGAGAAATGCTAGCGGACATGCAGTTTTGTTCTGCAGCTTCTGTTAATGAAATTAAGAAGATTAGTTTAATGTTACAAGACTTGTTACTTCAGCAGGTTATTACAACTGATTTCTTTCACTATTTGAATGTAGTTCATCCCAAAGTTCCCACTATTTTTGGATTACCTAAAATTCACAAGAACATAGAAATCAGCTCCTTTTTATCCTGCAGTTTCTGCTAAAGGTTCTACTGCTCAATCATTGGCTATATTTGTTGATCAAATATTAAAAGATATTTTTTGTTGTGTATAATCACATTTTAAAAGATTCATGGCATTTTTGCAATGCCTGTCCAAAGTTGAGTTTGGCAACAATTTAATTATGATCACGGCAGATATTAAGAATTTATACAAGGTTATGTAGTTTACTGTGGTTTATAGAAAAAGTACAGACATATGATAAACTTGCTAATTGTGATGTTAGACTTATAGAGAGACCTTCATGGATACAGTTTTAACTAATATATATATATATATATATATTTTTTGAAGGTGAATATTTTAGCAGGTCATCTGTGTGGCCACGGGTGCTGCATCAGCTCCCAAATACGCTAATTTAGTTTTCCTTTATTGGGAAGAAAAATACATTATGGCTTGCTGTTTTGTGTCTAGTATTAAATTATATTTACAAAATCAAGATGATATTTTTATTTTGGGGTCAGACACTGTACAAAAACTTAAATTTATTATGTTAAAACTACACATTTTTTTACATTTCTCGTATGAATTTTGTGTGGATAGTATACATTTTTTGGATGTAGTTGTCTGTAAGAAAAGGAGGGATCCTAGGTTTCATTCTGGGTTGTTCAGAAAACCTAAGATTTCCAATGCATATTTACACTATAACAGCTGTCATCCTTACATTAAGAGAAATATTGTCAAAGGTCAAATGATTAATCCAGAATATCCAGACTATCCAGATTAATTTCTGATGACAATGTTTTCTTGACAGAGTTAACTATGCTCAAATCTTTATTAATAGAAAATATCCAGAATACTTGGTTAAGACCATTGTGTGTGAAGTGTGATTCTAAAGAGCATCCAAATAAAGATGTAGTGTTTAACAGCAGAGGGCTGATTCAGTTTAACAACACATTTATTACTCTATATTCTAGTGATTTCCACAATACTGTAAAGATAATAGAAGGGGATTGAGACGTGTATTCCTTAATGTCTTAAAGCTATGTTGGGTACAACTCCTAGGGCCATCTTAGTAGAGGGATGAGCATAAAGAATATCTTAGAAAATGTGAATTTAGTACTAGAACTTCGGGTTGGAAGAATGAAACAATGTGGTAGAAGTAGTCAACATAGGCACATTAATGATACCACAAATGTCACAGTTGGTAATTACTTTAGCTTGTACAGGGAGATCTGATTGTAATACAACATCCCTCTCCACAAAGGAGGAGCAACTACAGACATGTGGAATTATCGCCCAATTAGCCTGATGAGTCTGATATGCAAAGCTATGGAATGCATCATCATGGAAGTAATAAACAGCGATATAGGGAATCTCCAAACTCTGGATCCTACACAGTTTGGTTTTCTGAAGGGTAGACCATGCCTAATCCACTTGGTCGACTTCTTTGAGTCAGTCACCAGAGCTGTGGATGAAGGCAAGGTGGTTCATATACAGCCTACCTTGATCTGGCCAAGGCCTTTGATACCATTCCCCACTCAGGAATCATAGAAAAACTCATTAAGCTAGACATCAACCCCTAAATCACTAGGTGGGTTGCAAACTGGCTCACAGACAGAACCTATAGTGTGAAAGTAGCTGATTCCAAGTCAGACTGCCGACCAGTTATGAGCGGAGTCTCACAGGGTTCAGTCATGGGTCCTCTCCTGTTTGGTATCTACTTCTCTGAAGTCCAGGCCAACATGAAGGGACTCTGGCTGACAAAGTTTGCAGATGATTGCAAGTTGGGAGCTATTATTAACTCCCCAAGTGATGTTGACATCCTACAGAAAGGCCTCAATGACACCAACGACTGGCGTCAGAACCATGGCCTTAAGCTCAATGCCAAAAAAAATGTGTCATCCTCCTTGGGAAAAACCCTGTTCCCTTGAATTACCACATTGATGGTAGTCCACCAAACACAGAAGGTGTTATAAGAGATCTGGGAACACAGGCTGACAGCAACCTCTCTTTTGACCACCACATTGCCACTGTTGTCACAAAGAACTTCTATGCGGCACATCTTATTACTAAGGGTTTTGCATCCAGGAAGAAAGAGGTAATTGTCTCCCTCTACTCTTCCCTCATTAAGCCAATCATTGAGTACAATGCTCCATTTGGCATGTACCTCACTAGACACCTACAACAACTGGAGAGGCCACAAAAGTACCTCACAAAGAGGATCCTAGGCCTTAACCACTTGTCCTATATGGGCAGACTCAAAAAACTCCAACTATTGTCTGTCTCATATCACCTACTTAGAGGCGATCTCTGCTTGACTTACAAAGCCATATCTGACCCAGCTCTGTTAGAAATGCTACATCTAAAGAAATCTCAATCCCTCCGCACCACACACTCCAGAGACCTCAACCTCATTACCACAATCAACAGAACATGCTGGAGGGACAGATTCATAACCCAGAGAATGCCCATGCTATGGAACAGACTTCCCATACATGTCAAGCATAACACCTCACTGGCCCTCTTCAAGAGAAATCTTGATGACTGGATGGGAAATAGAAAATTCACCCCGAGGATTACTCCAGTGGCACTAGGAACTAAGGTCAGGTGGCACAATGCCAGGGTAATCCTATGGGCTAGGCTTGCAAAGGCTCCAGGGCCATTAGCCTAGTACACACCTATGAACCTATGAACAACTGTGGTGTATATTGCAACTTGTTTGGTATGTGATGGATTCTATATTGTGAAAAATGAGAGGCAGTTAAGGGACAGGATCTGAAGATGTGAAAAGCAAATATATTAATATTGCTCTGGTTAAACATATTGAAAAGTTTCCAACTCATAAGAAATGGTTATTCTTTTATTATTGACAGAATTAATGTGACAATAGAATTGTTTTGTTTTTCAATAAACATCTTTATTAAATTATCACGTATGACATAGGAAATCATACATTTATATAAATGAAAAAGAAACAACATTGAGACCACTTTAGTTGCAAACATTACACATCATAGACACCATTGAAACAACTGTAGTTGCAAACATTATACATCACTTATAATCTATCCAGTCATTGTCAGTTAAGCATCATATGGCTCATTCAAATCCTGCCTCTTAAACCTCATTCCTTCTCTGCATATATTGTTCCCAACAATTCCTATTTTTCCTACATAGCTTGCTCCTTCCCTTTTCTAAATATCTCAATTCCATCCCAATTCCAATTTGTTTTATCTGTGTACTATATTCACTACTTCTAATAAAGTTAGTCTAGACTTTGATTTCCATTTTATAGCAATTGCTTTTTTGGCAGCCACCATAATTAGACTCAGCAAGGCTTTACTATGTCTAGGCAATTCCGATTCTGCATCATAGCTCAAAAAAATCATCTCCCCAGTCAATCCAATCCACTCACCCAGCATCTCTGACAAAGTGGTCTGCAGGGAGTCCTTAAAGTCTGCCAGCTCACTACACTCCCAAAAAATATGTTCCCAGCCACCTCTTTCCTGCCTGACACACCTCCGACATTTGCTATCCACCTTAGGGAAAATTCTTTGGAGCCAACTTGGGGTATAAAAATACCTATGTAAACACTTCCAGGCAAAGATCCTAAATCTTCCAGACTGCGTTGTATATTTGGGAGATACACATATACCCCCTCCCATTGCCTCTTTGTGAATTGCTTATCAAATCTCTCTTCCGAATCCTTTCTAGGCTCCTCTGGTTGATTCTTATAGTTAGTATGCAATATTTTACATGCTCTACTAATTATTCCTTTTTAAACAGTAGCTTCTGTTCTAGGTTGCATTAAAAACTGTACCAGTGCTGGTCTTTCATTTAAGATCCCCTATTTGTTTCTCTTTGTCTATACTCTGATATCAATCCTTGATAAGGAAGACAGTCTCTAACCTGCAGACCAAATAAATTATTGTCCTCTTCCCGTTCTATCAGCTTTCTCTCTCTCTAGTTATTTGCTCCCAGTACCTTGGTTTCTTTGCCAGTTTTCTCCAGTAAATTTCATCCCCTCTTGGCTATTGTCTATACCAATAATTTCAGTCATGCCTATAAGCAGAATCTCCTTTCTCCATTCACATGTTGGCTTAGTTCTTAGAATACTTTTTGCTACTTTATGGATATAATATTTTTTATGATTACTCTTATTCTCCTTAAAGGCCTGCATCCAAAATCCCAGTCTTTCCTTGTTTCTTGAACTTCCCCCTGTTTCAATATCATCCCTTTCCACTTTGAATTATAGTTTTCTGACTGTGTTATGTATAGCAGCCTTGACTGTGTAGCTCTGAAATACCCCTTCAAATTGGGTAATAGCAATATGCACTGTTATTCTGGAAGAATCAGCTTATCCCACTTGACTCCTCTCCCAGATAAAGTCCTTCAGCTATTTATTAATTACTTTCCAGAACTTCTCTGGTAGATAAAATATGCCTGACCTATGTATAAGGCTAAAGGGACTAAAAAAATATGACTGCTTGTATCTTACTCTCTATATCCATATAACAAAGCTTCCATTTTTCTAAGTTTTTGTATTATCTTTTGTTTAGTCTCTTCCCACATATCCTTAGCTGCCACACCAAAATCACCTTGAATCCATACTCCTAAACACTTCATTTTATCATGTCCTCATAAATAATGATATCGCTGAACCCAATTTGTGTGTGGGTACATAATTTACCACTATTGCCTTTGTTTTAGCTTCACTGATTTTGTATCCCAAAAAGATTTGAAACGGTCTCAAAATGTTCCATAACACTGTAATGTCTCTTTCTGGTTTTGTCATGTATAAAGTAATACCATCTGCAAATAAAGCCAGCTTTTCTTGACTACTATACCAATTACATCCTTGAATTTCTGAGCCCCTTATTATCTTTGCCAGTGGTTCTAAATATAATGCAAAAAAAAAAAAAAAAACAAAGGGGAAAGAGGACACCCCTGCCTGGTTCCTCTGCTCATGCAGATATTATCAGGGAAGACCCCCATCCACTTTAATTTTCACCTCCAATCCCTCATATATCCTCCTAATCAACCTTATATTTTGATTGGATGACTTAAAAGGCTCCACGAAAGAACACAAGCGCATCCAGGAATGTCTTCTGAGAGCGATTCCTGTACCTGCTGCCCTACTCATTCCATCAGCTGCATAGGATGTGAGATGCATGGATAAGTCGACAATAGAATTTAGGGTAGCAAGTTGGGCAGCAACTTTGTCAGAGGCCCATGCAGCTACTGTACCCTGAAGAGTATCTCCCAACTCCTTAAGGAGATCTCTTTGCAACCTAGTGAAATGGGTCAAGTAGGTCAGTGAGCAAAAGTCGCTGAACTAAACATGCATTTCCCATATCTATCCATGATCCTAGACTCTCTATTAGAAGGATGGATAGATGAGGAAGTCTCAGACATTTCCTTTTTGGTGGCCGCCGCCAGCACCATGGCATCAACAGGGACTCCTTTGGATAAGAAGGTTTTATCTAGTGGAGCTGATATACACTTGTTAGGCCTCCTAGGAAATGGGTCCATGGACTCCAGTGACTCCCATGCCCTCCGAGAGACCAACTGCATGAGTTCATTGAAGGGCGGAGACACCCAAGAGGTAAAGGGTTGAGACCCAACAGCATTCAGGAGAACTGACTCATCCTCAGTAGGGCTTTTGGACTGCCAGTCACCCCTCTGCTTAAGGATCTCAAGTATCTCAGTAAAGGAGATATACTCAAGAGGGGGACCACGGGGACCCTTCTGACTCATCCAAGTCAGTGTCAGATGTTAAAGACTCCTGTGGGGAGTCCAAGTGTCTCCTCTTGCACAGTCTCTTCCTGGGAACCTCCTCAGTGGGAGCCTCTGGGGTTGTCTCAGAAAAGCAGGGGGCACCCTGTAGGGCTACCTGAGGCTCTGGGTCTCTATGCCTAGCCTAGAGGATGGAAGCAGAAGCAGACAGAGGCGCTTTAGGGGATGAGGAAGCAAGGCCTGAAGTTGAGGATGTCTTGGGGAACAAAGCTCTCCTAATGACCTCGAAGGCACCACGGCTCCGATGAGAAGGAACTGACAGATCCGAGGGAAATGTCAAACCCTCCCGCACTGAGACCGTGGGCTCCAAGCCAGAGGTAGGAGCCGAGCTAATCCGAGCCGAAGCCCCGAGAGGAAGAGTCAGCACCGACAAGTCAGTCCGACTATCCTCCCTGGATCCGACTGGAGTGTCGGCTCCTAGAGTCCCTGGTCGGCACCGGGAACGTCAGAGTTGATGGAGCCGAGGACACTGAAGCAGGTCTCAGCTCCAAGGGCTCCACGATCAACAGGTCTACTTCCTCTGGCTCCTAAGGGCTGGTACTGCTTGGGGGAGGAATAGTTAAAGCAGGAGTACTGGTCTTCGGCTCCAAAGCTGCTTGGGTCGGAGCCAACAATTTAGCAAGGCCTGGTGCCTGTAAAAGATTTTGCACCAATCAATCCATATCCAAATCCGACAGGCTGACAGAAGACCTAGATGAATTCACCGATAGTGCCGACTGAGGCACTTCGGATACTGGCTCCAAAGCTGTGGGCCGGCTCGGAAAAGAAAAGACAGTCGGCTCTGAGGTCTGTGGAGCCGATGTCGCAGAATCCTCCAATTATTTTGATTTCTTGGACTGCTTAGAGTCCTTAGATTCCACAGAAGATCTAGAGGACTTGGAAGACTTGCTGGCCACATCCTGGTCACTCAACGCCTCTTGAAAAGGGTGCTTTAACAAGCCCCTGTCCATCAACTTCCTTTTCCTCTCTAACAACACTCTCAAAGAAAAAGAATGACATATGGCACAAGACTCCTGTAAGTGGACAGCTCCTAAACAATAAACACGTTACATGTCCATCTGTAACAGACATTTGTTGGTTGTAGTCTGGACACTTTTTAAAGCCAGACTTTGGGTGCTTGTCTTTATCATCCACCATAATACTGCTATAAAAATACACAGAGCAGATAATCAGCAATTTCCTAGGCTTTAACAACACACACACACAAACAAGCCTAAGAAAAAAATATCTCAAAATATTAATAAAGCTACTAGGCTCTAAACTCACACACACACTAAGGCCAAAATACAGGAGGCCAACAAATGAAAAAGGCTATTAATAGCCACTAGAAAACTACTTAAATACAGTAAGAGAAAACTTGGCCAAAACACATGAGGCTAATATTTTAAGGATTAATGACCACACACGGGAAGGGGAGCTTTAAGGAAGCTATAAAAGTTAACTACCTAACTATCTAACTTATCTAAGAAAATTTTAGAAAGAATTATCTAAGCAACTGCTAAATATGAAAGTTTTTAAATAGTACTGGCCCGAGCTTGCACTGGAACCTCTGATCAGATGGCGCAGCAAACTAGATCCAGGGTAATTTACAGTGCATCATAGGATAGGGGCTTGGCCTTGAGCTTCTGGAAGACCTCGCGCTTTGCATATGGCTGTACTGGAACCAATGGATTGGCTCCGAACCCATCAGTCAAGAATAAACGGCGAGATTGAACAACTTCACATTCATTAATATGTGGTTGTTTGAAACCACTAAGTTATGAAATGGATAGATCTTCCAAAACCATGAAGAGACACTGAGGACACAACTGTCCACTAACAACAACAGCAACAACAAGAAAATGAAAATCTATATATCAGCAATCCTAATGTTTACAGACAAGGAAATAATATGTTTATACTAGAAGAAAGCCCACTTCCACCCCCAATGGAATGATTTGCCCCTACACCTCCTTACTGACATATGCTAACTCCATGCTCATACAGTTAAAGAGAAAGGCAAACACAACTGGAAGGAAAATGTGCTCCAACTCCCTGCCTGCTGTAGTCTACTGATTTAAACAGAAAAGTCAAACCACAGTTGCAGTTCAAAAGGTAGTATCCAGCACAAAATTCCACATTCCTTCACACTTAGTACTTAAAAAAAAGAAAAAAAACAGGAAAACAAACTAGAAACATCAAAGTCTCACGTTTCCCAAAAGATATCTTAGTCCTTCTGGTTCAAAATGTATGAACTGAGCTATACTGCGGCCAAATACAAGTTATGCTCCCAATCATCTTTCTACAGCACAGGGGTGTGAGAGCCAGACGTGAACAAAAGATGCTTATGATAATCATTCATTACTACCAATGGGCCTTACCTTGATGGGTTGGTCCTGGTTCCTGCTGTTGTTCTAAGATTTCAATGTCTATTACATTTTCTGATACCACCTCTTCAGTTTGTATTGCATTTGCCTCATCTGCTTTTGACAGAAGAGCCAAGAATTTGTGAAACAAATTTATTTTGAACTTGACTAGCTCCATAAAACAGAGCTTTCAGTCCTTACTTCAGCACAAAGAAGGATGGAAGTAGATAGGTATCAATCTTCTCTCATCCTGAGTGGGTGACTGCTAGCAGAGTTTTGCCAGAAAACCTTTACCTGGAAAAAGGCCTGAGAGGCATGGAGGTGGGGGTAGGGGTGTTAAATGAGCTAACCAAGGAGTACACACACTTTAGCTGGGGAAATGGCTGTGTAGACTTGTATACCGAAAAAGACCCAACATAACAGGAACAAAGCCATGAGTTCTGGTAATTCAGGAAATGAATGGGCCATTTGGGGAAGCGGGCTGAACAGTCATAGTGAATTAGGGATGAAAACTGCTTAGAAGAATTCTGAAGAACATATGGATGAGTAGAGGAAAAGTACAGTTCTTTAAGTAAACCCATTATAACAGTAAATATTAAAAAGATCATTGCTGCAGTAGCCTTAGCAATATGGGTTGTATCTTGCTAAGGATGTAAGAGCAGGCCAGCTTCCAAAGCTTCAAGGGCACCTTCCGAGTGCCTAAACAGTTAATCACCTTGTGTTGTCCTGAAGAAAAAGAATGGTTTGGGCACCATGCCCTTCAGAGCTTTCACGACAACTGAGAGATTAAGGCAAAAGCCCTGATAAGGTCAGTGCTAGGAAAATAAATGCAAAGGTCGTCACCCTGGTTACAAAAAATATATATACCAAATAAGGGAGACAGAGGGTGGAGCAGCTACTGTAATGATTGTTTGAACATCTACTGTTATGGTAAGTTTACTTATACAACTGTACTATGTTCATCATACTAATCACTGCTGAAGAAGCTTTAACTATATCAGGAAGGATATGGGTCTAGGAGCCCCTAGAATATAGCCCTAGGAAAACCTGTTCTAGACCTGGAGAAGGAATCCAGTTTGTAGGGCTTTGTAAAGGTATAAAAAGGGCACCATGGATCTGCTTCTAGAATATTTATAGACTCCAACCTCTTCTAAAAAGCCACTGATGAAGCAAAGGCCCTGGCAGAATAAGCCTTGACCCTGCCTGAAAATTTTTATTTATTTATTTTTTTTTTGTGGTGGGTATAACAAAAGGTAATAGTATGGGACAACTATTTGGAAATAGTTTGTTTTGACACAAGTTGCCCTTTCTTCTTACCTTCACAAGAAATAAACAATTGATCAAAGATCCTAAAATATTTTATTCTGTCAAGATAGAATCTGAGTTGTCTATGGACATTCAAGATATGGAGTATCCTTCCTCCTTCATTTTTAGGTTCTGGAAAAATGATATGGAGATGGATGGCTTGACTTAAAGTAAACTCTGACAGCACTTAAGACACAAATGAAGGGACACTTAAGGAAACCCTATCTTTGTGGAAAATGAGATAAGGTTGACCCACCATAAGAGCTTGCAACTCAGATGCTCTTCATACAGAGGTCAGAGCAATCAGCAAAATTGTTTTCCATGTTAAGAACCTCAAGTCAGCATGAGGAGCTGGTTAAATTACAAAAAGAATATTTTTTTCCAAGACAAAATTAAAATTCCGAGGATAAGCCACCTGTTTCCTATGAGATTTAGTATGCAACATCACTTTCAAAAACATTTCCCATAACATTGCATTGAAAAGGGGGGGGGGTCTATGAACAGACATAATGAAATGGTCAACAAATGAACCTTGTCAGAGAAGTAAGACAAGCCAGTGGACAGTAACTGACAGAAACACCAGCCTTAAAAGGGTCCTGGTTCTTGTCTTGGTTCCAGCTAGAAAATAATTTCCATTTAGTAATCTATGATTTCCTAGCAGCAGGTTTTCTTGACTCCTTAATACCTGCTGCTGGTCTCCTGAAAATAGGTGCCTAAAAGGTATTAAACTTGAATCATCAAGGCAATTGATTGCATTTGGGATATATCAAACACCCTCTGTCTTCTGTGAGTAGGCTCAATCTGTGAGGAATTTTGTGGTAAGTGCCCTTGGCTGTTTCCAACAGAAGACAGAACTAATTGTGTAAATAAACTTACCATAACAGTAGATGTTCAAATGATCATTGCTGCAGTACCCTTAGCTATATGGGCTATATCTTGCCAAGAATACAGTAGCTGTCCAGCTTCCAAAGTGTCACCTTCCACACACCCAAACCTTCATATGGCTCAAGCCGAGCTGACAAAAAGACAGGTTTGGGTGCCAAGCCCTTCAGAGCTTTTCTGTCACCGTAGAGTATGCTCCTCTGAGGTTTTCAGGAATCCATGTGCAGCTTGTGCAGTTCCTTTGCTGGGCATATAAGTTCCTTTTGGGGGAAAAACTTCCATTAAAAAAAGTTTATTTAATAGTTTCCTGTTCAGGAAAGTTACTTTAAAGCTAGGAGTTTGTGGTTTAATGGAGTATATTGTACTTTTAAATGAAAGTGCACATTTTTCCTGTCAGTTTAAAAGTTGTTTAAAGTAATTGAAAACCATTTTCTCTGTGGAGAAATTGTGTTTATTTTACTGTTGGGAGGCTGGCAAAGTGTTTTAAAATGGTTTTACTGTGTTTTTGTGTGAAAAAATAAAAGTTATGCCCTCACCATATTGTTCCATCTGTGTTGCCCATTTTCATTCTTCCTCAGCTGATAGGCTTCGGATCCGACTCAACCGCTGCTACCAGATCTTTGAATCCAAAACTCTCGAGCACCTCCCTTTACCCATAATGTCCCCCCAACCTAACATAACTCAGATCTAGTTTGCTGCCCTTAAGAATAAAAGGGCAACACCTTAAAGGAAATGGAAAGGACAGAATAAGTAAAGAGCTGGAACTCAAACAAGCAACAGCCCCCCCAAAAAAACAAACAAACTCTCAGGTCTTTTTTGGAGCAAAGGGAAGAGGCAGGTGGGCAATAATTTGAGGAAGAATGAAAATGGACATCACAGATGAAAAATTATGGTGAGTGCATAACTTTTTAATCTGATGTTGTCATTTTCATTCATTCCTCAGCTAATGGAACAGAGTCCCCAGCTAGTGGTACTTTGGGTGGCCTTCATGGAAGGATATTCCAGAGCAATGCGGAGCCAAAGGCAACTCTGTCCCAGAAACCAAATCCAGTTTGTAAAGTATAAGCATTAGTCCAAGTGGTAGCAACACAAATGTTATCTATGGAAGCTCTTGACCAAAAACCTGAGGAGACCACCAAAGACTTCCTGCAATCAGCTTTAGGGGGCTTAGGCAGGGATAATCCTCTTTTAGTATACACAAAGGAGATACAATCGGTTAACTATTTGGCCAGTGTAACGGGTCTGTTTTCCTGAAATCCTTGGTTCTGTGGAGATAAAAGTGAAGTTGCCTATGCACATATAAAAGATTGAGCATGCACTTTCTCGTATTTGAAAAGCTTGGAAAGAAAACTGGGAATTTAATGACCTGATTGACATTAGACTCAGAAGCTACCTTGGACAAAAACGATGAGTTGGTCCAAAGGAAACCCTGTCTTCATAGAACACCAGGTAATGGTGTTTGGAAGACAGAACCTGGAGTTTAGATACTCATCTAGCTGATGTGATAGTGACTAGAAAAATCATTTTCCAGGACAAGAATTTTAGACCTGACCTGGTTGAAGGTTCAAAGTCAGGGCCTGAAGCACAATAGTTAAATCCCAAGGAGGAGGATCTGTTACTGGAGATTTGAGTAAAAAGGGTGCTTTGATAAAAGGTTTACACAACTTAGAAGAAGCTAAGGTAGAGTTATTTTTGCCTAGGTGGAAGTTTAAAATGGCAGCCTACTGGAATTTAATAGTGGAAAACCTGGCCCTGTCATGGAAAATTGAAGTTTAAAAAAATCAGTTATGGCAGGTATAGGAGCAGAGACAGGATTCAGATCCCTGTTAAGGG
The DNA here is from genome assembly GCF_019279795.1 of Protopterus annectens. NCBI lineage: Eukaryota > Metazoa > Chordata > Ceratodontiformes > Protopteridae > Protopterus > Protopterus annectens. The sequence continues at coordinate 481,754,954 of NC_056735.1, forward strand.
CTCAGAATACAAATTTCTTACATTTAATTTTGTAGATCTATGTAGTAGAAGCTTTTTGAGAAGATAACAAAATATGACAGATTGGGGAGGACAACCTGGGCAGTGTAGCAACTAATGGAATTGGAGAAACCATGTGGTTAGTCTGAGGCCTGTTAGGTCTGGATGAGTCAAACCTGTTGGGTGAGACAGGTCAGAAGTAGGGTCGGGTATCCAGGGCGGATGCAGAAGGTAAGGCCAGAAGGGGAACCAAATCTGATGAGGCCAAAAGCGGGCAATGAGGATACTGTGCCCTTTAACAGGAATACTTTCTGTAGAAATTTGGAGATGAGAGATAATGGTGGGCAAGCATAAAGGACACTGGAGGGTCAGTCATAGACTACAGCATCTCTTACTGACTCCGCCATTGGAGGGATCGTGGTAAAGAACCTGCTGCACTTGTTGAGAGGAGAACTGAATAGGTCTCAGCATGGCTGGCCCCATCGATGGAAAATTCTCTCCACTATTTTGACAGAGAGACAACTCATGAGGCATCAGAATGGACCTGCTTAGTTTGTCCACAACTGTGTTGGCTTTCCTCTGGATATGTGTTGCTATTAAAAAGCATCATGAAGAGATTGCTCATTGCCATATTTTCATTGCTTCTCAACAAAGTGGATAAGACTTCCTTCCTCCCTGTCTGTTGCTGTACCAGGCCATGGACATATTGTCCATCTGAAGAGCAGCTGTCCTGGATGGGAGAATGCCTGAAAGGCCTGCAGTGCTAGGAGGACTGTTCTCATTTCCAGGACATTAATATGTATCTTGGCTTCTTCAGGGACCACATATCTTGGACTTTTTTTTCATAAAAAATGTAGCCCCCCCCCCCCCCCAGTTGGGAGGTGTTTGTGGACACTGTGGCCTTGGGCAGGGGAAGAACAAATAGATGGCCTTCAGAGAGTTTGTTGGAATGAATCCACCAAAGAAGGCATCTTCTGCATGCTTGTGTGATCTTGACAGGAGCGGTTAAAGGATGTTGAAAAGCAGCTAGGACCAATATGGACAGGGATTAGCCATGTACTCTGTGTCTGCTGGGGTCCACTTCATGGACAATGGATAGCCATTCTTGTCATTTCTATGACAGGGAACAAGAAAAACTTCCCTTTATTGTCAGAACATTGTGCCCATCCCTGGGGAAACTGCTGTTGACATCAGTAATACTGTTGGCCCCATTCTTCTGTCAAAAGAAACAGAAAACTAAACATTTATCTGCTCCTTCTTAAATTTTCTTAGACAGGAGTAGTTACTTGGTTTGGTTCAGTGTTTAGTTCAGGCTGTTGATCCTTCTTAGGTAGTTTCTGGTAGAAGAAAGAGTGATACCTCTTTTCCTGAAGAGATTCACGATTCTGAGTCTGGAAAGAAAGATGAAGAAACTGATACAGTCTTTTTCCCCCCACAGAATTCTGATATAGACTCAGCTGAGAACTCGCTTTCTGATTCTTCCTGTAGGAGTTTCTCTTTCTCTGAGACTATTTCCAGAATGAGCCAGTGTTTTCAGTTGAAGAATTGAGGCTCCTCAGTCCGTCGTAAAATATGATGAGCTGTTACAGAAGGAATTTCTAGAACCTTCATCCATTCTTCCAGTTCTGTCAGCTTTGGAGAGACTGTGAGTGTTTTTTGTGTGTGTGGTTGTGTGTGTGCCACTGCCTCTAATTTTCCTGATAGTCAGCTACAGCTAAAAAAGCAGATAGCATGCATAAAGTTCCTCAGTCTTTTACATTTGTATACACTCTTCCCAAACTCGACTCAACAGCTATAAATTTATTTAATCCTACTGCTGCTAAACATTTAGTTAATTCCAATCCTACTCTTTCTGATAAGGATGAAAAAATTATTGATAAGTATTGGGGGAAAAGACAATGCTTCTGCAACTTGGATTATCAAAATTTTGAAATGTCAGGCTCATATGTTAAAGTTTATTCTGACTATTTGTGAAAGTATGAGGAATATTTTGCCAGCAGTTTCTTCTTGTGAGGAAAAATCTGCTTTAAATATTTTAGTTAATTCAGTTGCACAAGTTTCTACTCATAGTTTAGTGTTGTGTGCATCCACTGTGAGGTAGCGTATGGTAGTTGTCCTTGGCCATTGCCTATAGAAGGGGGAAATGCTGTTGCCAGGACCAGAAGGGAAATTTCACGATTATCTTTAGATAGTACTTCTGAATCTTCAGAATGGCCACGGGTGTTAGTGAAAAGATTGGTAAAGCATACAGTAACATTCCTGTTGGAAAAGAAAAAGTATCTGTTTTCTTGGTCTTTTTATATGAGTTCTTGGAACAGAATTTCTCAAATGATTGTTGTGACTGGAGGCAAAAACATCTATCTGAGATGTTGCCCACAGATTAATTAATTCCTGGAAGATCCCCTGATACAGTTTCCATTTGTGAGGATATGTCTTGCTCCTGCTTAGCTTGTCTGCCATAAAATTTTGCTTTGACAGTAGAGATTGTGCTGAAACAGGTTTCCATGGCTAGTTTGTCCAGAGGGTAAAATCTGGTTCCCCCCTGCTTGTTTATGTACCACATCACTGTGGTGTTATTTGTAAACACTTGTAACAGCCCTGGGACCAGAGCTGATTGAGTGTGCTGAGAGCATTTATAAGTGTCAACATCTCTTTTTATGTTTGTGTGTTTTGGTCTGTCTTTTCTTTTATGCAGGCTCTGCATGTTTACCGCCACAGACACTGCTCCTCAAGCAATGTCTGAGGCATCTGTTCAGACTGTTTGAACTGGAAGAGAAAAATGGATTCTGATAAAAATTTCTCCAATACAGAATTTCTCTTTTCACAAATTCCAAAACTGGATTCTGGATATCAAGGGATGTAGATCGTTAGACCATACAGATTTTAGCTACCATTTAACCCTTTTCATATGGAATTTTGCCAGAGAAATGATGGTGATCATAGCTACCATAACACCTAGAATCCTGAGAAAATCCATTGTTAAGGCATCAATCCAAGTGGAAAAACTCAGATAGATCTAGATACAGTTCCACTTTTTCTTGTGGGGAAAAAAAATTCTTTGAACAGAGGTATACAGGAGACCCCAGGTAAACAATCCTGTGAGAAGAAATTAAACAAGACTTTTGTATGTTCTCCTGGAAAACCAGTGTGTGTAGGATATCCCTCACCCAAGTGAAAGATTCCTAACACTTTGAAAAAGACTGCAGAGAAAAGCAAGGTTTCAAAATGTAGAAACTGTAAATACCTTGCCGTAGGCTGTAAATCGAGCTAGACACTTTGTAAATACCCTTGAGTAGAACTGAAAGAGCAGACACAGAAAACATTAAGAAACATCTGAAATCTGTGGTCGCAAGAAAACTCAGATGGGGAATGAGGTAACAAGTAATTGTGATACTTGGTAACAATCACAAACTAGTTTAGAAAGGAGTGATCTAGAATTAGTCTTTAATGAAGCTTCCTTCCCTGGCACCAGAAACATTCTTGAATAAAACTTTTCTTCTATTTGAGGAGGAGAGACCAAATCTATTATCCTCTGAATCAACAAGTGCTGCATTACAGAAGGGGGAACAGGAGTTTGATATATCTGTCAGATGAGAGGGAACCCTTGGAAAGAAGGGAACTCCCACTGCCATTTGTAATCACATTGAATAACTTTCAGAACCCATTTGCCTGAAACTAGATGCTGCCAAAGAGAGAAACAGTGGTTCAGATTTTCTGGAAGGATTAAAGGTATGCCAGGTTGGGGGGGGGTGAGTCTTGTAGATAGACATTCAGACTTGCAAAACTGTCCTTTATTCTGGGAAGGGGGGACCTCCTTTCTTGGAACCTCCTGCCATTGCTTTTTAAATGTCTGCTTACAAGCAGCTTGCTGAGTCTGATTAGCTCGATTTTTGTAGAAGGCCAAAGAGGTAACATTAAACCTTGTCAAACGTGGAGAAGAAAGGCTGAAAAAATATATGAAATTCCCTGAATCAGCTTACCTCTCTCAGCACACTTTATCAGGACTTCTGCAGAGATGGTAAAACCCCACCTCTCTGTCTAATGAAGAATTAAAAATTTCAGCTTTAACATCCTCAGGATGGTTCTGAGTACAGAACCAAAACAGATTAATTTTAACATTTCCAGTGGCAAAAGCCCTGGAAGTGACAATAGCTGAATCATAAGCACATTTCGAAGAGTGGTATCCACTTGAGACACAGAAGGAATAACATTACACAAAGATGATTCTTCCTCAAATGAGGAAGATGCCACAATATTCCTCGTGTTTGGAAAAGAGGCAAGCACAAATTGTTACATATAAGCTTGACAACACAGAATTCTAGAAATAACTGCTGAAGAAGAATACATTTTCCCAAATTTATCAAAACTTTCAAAACCCATGTCAGAAGAGGAGGGATTGATAACATGTTTAGCAGCAGCAGGATTTACCCAAGAAATCATTTACGGGCCTGGTCTGGGATTGAAAAATAAAAGCTTATAAGACTGATTTATTTATTTATTTGACATCTGGTGACCAGGGATGTCTGAATGAGCAATAGCCCCTTTTCAACGGAGAAGTTGCATTGACGAAAACACAGTGATTCAGTTAAAGTGTTCATTCTGCTTGTGTTCACACAGCATGCATTCAATAAAGTGGTGGTTTTTAGTCTGGTTAACCTTCCAGTGCCTTATTTTTTGGTTATAAGAAAATACATTAAGACTGACTTTTTGATTCTTTTTTTGACAGGAATTTCAAAGAAGCAGATTCATTTTTATAGGCAAAAACCTCCCTAGGGATAGGTAATCCAGTCTGGTTAGGCAGAAAGATATTCCTTGCTCCTTCTCGTCAGACAAAGAGTGGTTCTTTCTCATCCATCATTTTTGCCTACTCAACTCCACTACATCAATCTCTTCCACCTCTGCTTGCCAAACATGCCTTCCAAAATCCTTCATAATATCTATGTCCCATCATTACTACTTGTACTTCTCATTCCCCTATATTTTGCTACTTCCTACTCTCACAAAATACCCTTTTCCCTACCTCCTACACAAACCAACCCTTGTACTCATTCACAACCTTCTCTATCTACCCACTACAACAACATATCTTCCACTCTTATTCCTCCCAAAACGCTGTACCTTTTCCATCCCAAAAGCCTCACCACACCAAAAACTCTCACTCTGAAAATCCTCCCTCCCTCTAACAGCCTCTTACTTCTTAAACACAAAAGACAAAGAGTTACTACCAATAATGACCTTGTCTTATGTGGCGATATTCATCCGAACCCTGGCCCCTGCCTCACCACTAACAACTTCTCCCCAATCCCTTTTTCTCCCTCTGGAATAAAACATAGTCCCCCTCCCACTTCTTCTACCACTTCTTCTCCTAACCCCCTTAAGCTCTTCTCTATCAATGCTCAGAGCCTAAATAACAAAATTCACCATCTTCATGCTTGGATTTGCCACAACCAACCAGACATCTTAGCCATTTCTGAAACCTGGCTAAAACCCCACATCACCGACTCTGAAATCTTACCTCCTGGTTTCCAAATCCACAGAACTGACCGACCAAATAAAAAAGGAGGAGGCTCTGCAATAATGTTCTCTAACCTTCTCTCCCTGATCCCTCTACAAATTCCAACTCCTGAATTCAAAAACGCTAAACTTACAGCCAGTCTCCTTCGACTAAATAAGCATAAGAACATCTGCATTATCTCCCTTTATATATCCCCAGGTGACAACATAACAACCCTTGAAAATATTCTTTACTGGGCCTCAACTGAAATCAGATTTGAAACCTACATTCTAGGTGACGTTAACATTGATTGGAATAAAATCAACTCTCCTTCCCCCTCCCAATTCATCAACCTCTTTAACTTCACCCAAGTAATCCACTCAACCATCCGGCCTAACAAAACAAATCCCCCAGGATCTACCATTGACTGGATCCTAGTCTCTCATCCAAACAACATAACTCTTTCAGGCACTATCCCTGACACCTTCAGTGACCATCTCCCTACTTTCATACACCGCTCTGCTAACTCTACCCAATATCTACACCACTACATCCACACTCGTAATCTCAGCAACTTCAACCCAACTATCTTCTCAAACATTCTTAAACATACCAACTGGCAGACCCTAAATACACTTCCCCTAGACAAAGCTGTAGAACAGTTTAACTCTATCTTCCTAAATACTCTTAACTCCCTAGCTCCTCCAAGAAACAAACGAGTCAAAGCTAACTCTGCCCCCTGGCTATCCAAAGAAACAAAACAAGTCATGCATCAAAGGGACAAATCTTGGAAGCTATACCAGAAAAATAAAATCCCTTCTTCCCTGCTCCAATACACCCAAGTCCGCAACCTAGCTAAAAAACTAATCACCCTGGACAAAAAGAACTACTACCATAAACTACAGTCCAACCATAATAAGAACCCAAAACAGTTCTGGAAATCAGTTAATTCCCTTCTCCACCCAGGATCCAGGAATAACCCTTGCCCAGACCCTAGTAAAACTGACTCAGATCTAAGCTCTCTCTTCAACAAATTCTTTACGGAATCTATAGCTAATCTTACTAAATCCTTCCCTAACAATAATACATCCAACTCTCTTTCCTCTACTCCCAACAACCCCGCTAACTGTCCTCCCAGTTTCCAGCTGAAACCTGTTTTAACTATATTCATAAAAAGACTCTTATCTAAACTAAAGCCATGCTCTAATGCCCCTGATAACATCCCCTCCTCTTTCCTTAAATATGCTGCCGAAGGTATTGCTCTCCCTATCAGCATCTTAATTAACAGATTTTTAAAAGAGTCATATGTTCCTATGCTTTGGAGATCAGCCTACATTCTCCCACTTCATAAAGGAGGCAAAAACACAAATATCTCCAACTTCCGCCCAATTGCCCTACTCTCACCTTTATCAAAAATCCTAGAGAAATGCGTCCACCACCAACTCATGCCTTTCTTAACCCATAACCGCCTCCTAACACCCACCCAACATGGTTTCCACCCTGGACACAGCACCATTACTGCCTTACTATCCTACTTAGAAACAGTCAATCAAGCCAGGGATTCTGGGTTACTAGTTTCCACTGTACTGCTAGATCTGTCTAAAGCCTTCGACACCATCTCTCACAAACACCTTCTCTTTCATCTATCAAACCTTCATCTCTCCCCTGATACTCTATCCTGGTTCTCTAGCTACTTATCAAACAGATCCCAAGCTGTCAAATGGAACAACTCTACCTCCTCCTTCTTACCTACACCCACTGGTGTTCCCCAGGGGTCCATCCTTGGACCCATGCTTTTCAACATCTTCATAAATAACCTTCACTCTGCCATCCCAGACACAACAGTCATCCAATACGCAGATGATTCTACCTAAGTCTGCGCCCCCTCCAACATTCCCGAACTACTGACAAAAACCCAAATAGCTTTTTCCACTACTGAGAACTGGATGCACCAAAATCATCTCTCTCTAAACTCTAATAAATCTAAAATTCTTCTCTTCGCTCCCTCCAGGGCTTGCACATTTGATAAAACAGCATTCAAAATCATAAGCCAAACCAAGTCAACCATAGAGGTGGTCCCATCTGCAAAACTCCTTGGCATCACTATAGACGAGCACCTCAAATTTGATAGCCACATACAACAAAACATAAAGAAAACCCACCAAAAGCTAGGTATGCTCTATAAGAACAACTGCTTTCTCTCCAACTCCGCTAGGCATTCCTTAGCAATTACCTATCTTCTACCTTCTCAACTATATGGAGCCTCTCTCCTTACTAACCTGTCTTCTTCCATCTCCACTAAACTCGAAATCTGCTATAATAAAATCTCTAAATTTGCTACCAAATCTAAAACCTCTTCTCACCATTGTCTTTCCCTACAAACTCTGAACTGGCTAGAACTCCCTAACTACCTAGACTACCTCCAACTAACCACTGCTCACAAATTAATATTCTACCCTGATAAATGCCCAGCCCTAGCAAACATCCTTCCGCCATACACCCCAAACAGATCTCTAAGATCTGAACACCAAAATGTAATCACCATCCACAAACCCAATAGCCCTGCTGGCCAACTCCTTCTCTCCTAATCTCTTGGCAGGAAATGGAACTCTCTCCCTTCTTCTCTTAGAACAACATCTAACACTGAAGCCTTCAAAATCCAACTTTTCTCTTACTTGTCCTCTAAACATAAGTGTACCTGCTTACATCCTACATAAATCTAAATAAATTCCCCTTGAACCCTCTATATCCTTTCTCTTTACTCTACCCTAATACTATTTTTTTTCTTCTTTTTTCTCTCTCGATCACTGCTTGATCAAACTATAATCTACTCTCAGTTTATGTACTTTCTCTCTCTCTACTCCTCATATGTAAATATTGTAAATAGCATGTAACCTTAGACCTTCTTCTCATACAGTCAAACCTGCTACTTGAAGGAAACTACTAAATCTATTGCATCTACCTTCCTGAATGATGTTTTTTGAAGTATACTGCGTGTATTTGCATTTTTACTAACTGTATCAATGTAATGTAATTACAAATGTATATATTTTATTACTACCTTTTACACTATGTAACTTAGATTGTATTTGCTTTGTTTTTGGAGCTTTTCTCCCCGGGCCTCCACTGAAAATGGGTACGTTCTGGCCCAGTGGACTTCCCTGGTAATCAAACTGGAAATAAATAAATAAATAAATCCACCAAGGGTTCTCTAACTGCCACACTGGACATATTGAACCTTTGGTCCTTGGTGGATGTACGGACAATACCAGAAAGAGATCCATGGGAAAAGATAAATGGTCTGAGGGACCAGAAATGGCCAAATCTGAGTCACCCATCTATGGCTGAGGTACTTTAACAGCCTTAAATAGTGGCAAAGGACAATTATTCATTTTCTTCTTTTTGTGGGTGGAAGAAAGAAGAATGGAGGAACTAGTAGGTTGTTCCATGGTAAAGGTGAACAAAATACCGGATTCCTGTGAAAGCCTGGCAGTAGTCAGTAAAAAAGGTAACTTTAAACACTTACCCCAGCCCTTAAAAGGAAGAAATTGTTTTAAATTATTTTTTAACAACTTTTCCCTTACAAATAAAAAGTAACACTCAATTAAAATCTACTAAAAGTCAAGTGACAGTCATTAAAATAGTTGCCAACATAAAATAATTTTACAGAAAAAATTCACTTGCATACATAAAATTACAAAGTGGATTTTTTTTCGATGAAGAGAACTTCTCTGCCCAGAAATGGAAAGTGTTAGCCGTCAATCAATGAAACACAGCAAACATAGTGCTTTTTGGCAGCTGGAAAGTTCAAAAAGGCTTGGTACCCAAACCACTGTTTTTCCTCAGTTCAGCTTAAGCTGACTAATGGTTTCAGTGCTTGCAAGATGCTCCAGAAGCTTTGGAAGCTGGCTAGCTGTTATATCCTTAGCAGGCTGTAACCCATATAGCTAAGGCTACTTCAGTAGTGATCAGTATAATGAACACCATATGTTTTACATTCTTCACTGTTTTACATTTCACCTTTAGCTCTTTCAGAATTTTAAGAGAAGCTCTACAAAAAACAAGCTTTGATGCAGTAGTGCATCTAAAAGTTGACCATTGAAATTATCAGGGAAAGGTTGGGCACTAAAATAAGCCTCATTCTAAAGGCAATACCAGAGACATCAGCCCTAAAGTTTGCATTTGTGGTCTCATAAGCACATTTTAAGTGTGCACTAGTCTTAGTAGATGTTTCTGCCAATTCAGCATGATCTACTTGACAGACCACCAGCAATGCCTTAAATTACATTACAAGTTATTTCAGGATTTTTCTCCAGTACTGTACCATATGGCTCTTGTACATTATAGCCACGAAATCAGGATAAAAGATGTGGAAATCATCTTACCACATAAGTCAAGGTTACTAATCTGTCATTTGGTACAAAACAGCAGCTTTGTTTTATATTACTTTGCAACAATTACATCAGCACTGAAAATAAATAAAAGTTATGTACTCACCATAACTATGCATCTGTGTTGTCCCTTTTCATTCTTCCTAAACTGATGGGTCTCAGATCAGTTCTCGGATCCAGCTCAGCCACATTTACTCCAACTCTCAGATCTGACTCTTGTCGTCCTCCTTTTACCCATAATTCCTCAGAGCCCTGTAATAACTCAAATCGAGTTTGCTGCCCCATAAAGCAGAAGGACTAACCATAGATTATATAAAAGAAAGATAAAGGAAAGATAGGGGCTCAAACTGGAACAGTAGTTCCAACGTCACTGTCTGGTCACTCCCAGAAGAAAGGTAAGAGGGAGGAGAAGAAGTCGAGGAAGAATGAAAATGGACAACACAGATGCATAGTTATGGTGAGTATATAACTTTTATGTCTGATCTTGACATTTTCATTCATTCCTCAACTAATGGTACAAAGTCCCCAGGTATAAGAACCTTGGGTGGCCCTCATAGAAGGATATTTCGAAGTACTGCAGAACCAATGGCAGCTCTGCTTCCGGAGATAAAATCAAACTTGTAATGATTAATAAAGGTATGGGCATTGGACCAAGTGGCTGCAGCACAATCATCATCAATAGAAGCACTGGCCCAAAAAGCAGATGAAGTAGCCATGTAGCTAGTGGAGTGAGCTTTTGGACATCTGGGCAAAGACAGACCTTGTTGATTGTAAACAAACAATATGCAATATGTTAATCACTTTTCTAAGGTAGCTTTGGAAACGGGTTTTCCTAACCTGTTGGAGGCAATGGAGATGAACAACTGATCTGTTTTTCTAAAACCCTTTATCCTATGGAGATAACAATGGAGCTGTCTATGTAGATCTAAAAGATGACTCATGTATTCACCTTTGTAGAAAAATATGAGAAGAAAACAGGCAAGTTGATGACCTGACTGATGTTCATCTCCAAGGCTACTTTGGGCAGAAAGGAAAGGTTAGTATTAAGTAAGGGGATTTTGAAGACAGTGCTTGGAGTTCAGAAACTCATCTTGATGAAGTAATGGCTACTAGAAAAGCCATTTTCCAAGAAAGAAACTTGAGATCATACATAGATGAAGGCTCAAAATGGGTCTGAGTCAAATACTGCAGTAACAGCTTAAGATCCCAGGGTACAGTAGTGTCTTTAACTGAATGCCTTTAGGAATACTTTGCACAGTTTGGAAGAAGTTGGGGGGGGGAGTATTATTTCAGTATGATCATTCAAAATGGCTGTTAACTTGAACTTTAAGAGTGGAAAAACTAACCCCTTCTTGAAAAAATGAACCAAGGAAATCTAGGACAGCAAAATAGGTGCAGTAAAAGGGTCTAAGTCTCTCTGATTGGCTCAATAAGAAAATCTTTTCCATTTACTCTTGTAAATTTTTCTAGTGGAGTCTTTTTTGGATGATAGCAGTAACTGGCAAACGGGAGGAAAGCCTGAGCTGTCTAACCATTAATGGAATTGGACAGATCATGCGGTCAACTTGAGGCCTACAATTTCTAGATGTGTCATCCCTGAGGGATGAGAGATTAGATCTGGACTGGGGTCCAAAATCCAAGGCAAACGTAGAAGATGAGACCACATGAAGGGAAACTACACTTGATGAGGCCAAAAAGGGGCAATGAGGATAAACTTGCTCTTCTACTGAAGTGCTATCTGAAGAAATTTGGGGATTAGAGGTAAGGAGGGATAAATGTAAAGGAGACCAGAGGGCCAAACATGGACTATAGCATCTCCTGGTGACTCCCTGGGGGGAGGCTCAGGGCAAAGAACCTGATGCACTTGTTGTTGTAGGGAGAGGTGAATAGATCACAGCAAGGTTGATTCCATTGATGGAAAATGTTCTCCACCACCAATTGGTTGACAGACCACTCTTGAAGCATTAGAATAGACCTGCTGAGTTTGTCTGCTAGCATGCTGGATTTCCCCAGCGCATGCATTACCATAAGAAAGCAGGTGGAGGAGATCACCCACTGCCACACTCTCACTGACTCTCAACACAGGATCAGCTCTGTTGATGTACCAAACTACTAACATGTCTGTTTGGATAGCAATCATCCCTGGAGGAAGACAGTCCTGAAAGGTCCACAATGGAGGAGAACCACCCTTATCTCCATGATACTGCTATGCAATTGGTCTCTTCTGGAGACCATGTGCCTTGGACTATCCATCCCAATAAATGCTCCCCCAAATTGAGAGGCATCTGTAGTCACCATGGCTACCAGGGGTGGAAAACCAAAGGGGCATCCCTGTCAAACATCAATGAGCTGTACCCATCAAAGCAGGGAATTCTTGCAAACCTGAGAAAATTTTATCATAGAGGACAGAGGCTGTAGAAGAACTAACCATTGAACAACTAGAGTCAAATGAAGAACAAGCAAATGGAATCAAGCCATCAGGACAAAGGTAACAGCAGCTGCCATTGATCCTAATGCTTAAAGAACCAGTTTTGCTGGGGGCAGAAGGGTGTGAAAGAATCTTTCTCACCTGCAATCTTATAGACTACACTATGTTTGATGGAAGAAAGGCCAACTGACTGGTGGTGTCCAGGTGACCTCCTATAAACTCCAAGACTTGAACAGTTTATAGATGGGCCTTGGCATAACTGACCGTGATTCCTAAAGACTGACATAATTAAAGTAAGTAGTTCCTGGCCTTCTGGAGGAGATGTTTGGTTGTGGTGGTAAGGAGCCAGTCATCTAGGCAAGGAAACACTCTCAATCTGAGCAGTTTCAGGTGAGCTGCTACCACTGCCATACACTTGGTGAATACCCTGGGGGCTGTGGTGAGACCAAAGGACAGGGCTCTGAACTGGAAATTACTGGAAATTACTGGACCCCAGCCAAAATCACAGATATCTCTGGGAGAATCTCTTCATTTTGATGTGATAGCAAGTGTTCTAGAGATCGATGGAGCACATCCAATTGTCCTTCTATACAAAAGTTAGAATGGACTGAACTGTGACCATATGGAACTTGGACTTCTTTACAAACTGACTCAGACTGCTGAGGTCCAGAATGGGTCTCAGGTCTCCTATTTTCTTTGACACTAAAAAAAAACTTTCAGTAAGTTCCGAATTCTCTCTGGTCTGGTGAGACCTCTTGGATGATTCTCTTGTCTAGCAGCTTTTGAATTTCTAAGGCTGCTAACTCTTGCTGACTGGGTGGATCATCTAGGATCCTTTTCCATTTGGTTAGATGGACTTGCAAAAAGGAATGAAATAATATCTGGATATAATTTTCTGCACCTGACTGTCATTTGTGATTCATGCTCAGGTTTCTGGGTGCAGAGACAAGCGCCCCCAACTGCCTCCAGACTAGAGAAGTTGGATAACCCTTCAGGCATGTTGGAAGGGTTATCTAAGTAGGAATCTTGAAACCTTTGATTTTGCAGACCACCTCTGCTGCAAGGACATATTCTTCCATTGGAACTTCCCCTCTGCCTCTGGGGGAAGTTTCCCCTTGTGAGTACTGGAAAAGACCTCGTGACATTCAGAACCACATCTTTTTACTTCTATGCCGATTCCTGGAAGATGATCTCTGTGGGGTAGAAAAATGTTTTCCCATGGCAGACAAGGTCTTTCTGTCTTGCTCACTATGGGAAAGCATTTCTTTCACACCGGGGCCAAACAAGGAAGATCCATAATAGGGAGCATTGACGAAAGAAGACTTGAAAGGCTCCTCAAGAATCTCATAAGCATATCCAGGCATATCTCATGACAGCTATGCCTAAACCCGCAACCTGTGAGGAATCTTCCACTGTATGAAAGATTAACCTCATGGATGCATTGGAAATAGACTGAAGGGTGGCCAGCTGCAAAGATAACTGTTTGTAGTCCTCCACTGACAGGGACCCAGGAAGAGATTTGGAGTGTTTTTTAATCAAGTCTTTCTGTAATATGCTGAGATGTGCCAAATAATTGAGCAGCCATAAATTAAAGGTCGCTGAGGCATAAACGCACTTTCCAAATATGTCCATTGTCCTGGGGTCTCTGTTAGGAGGGTGGACAGCAGAACCCTGTTCTTCTAGCTCTTTTCTAGTGGCAACCGCCACAACTATGCCATCCACAAGAATTTCCTTACTCCAATGAAGCTTGTATTTATGTGGAGCAAGAAATTTGTCAGGGTGACAAAGGATAGGCTCCATGGTATCTGGTTCCTTCTATGTCAGGCAAGAAATGAGATCTATGAGGTCATCCCACTAGGTGGGAGGGGGGGCAAGACATAGATGGGCCCAACCCAAAGGCTTCTAGGAATAATGATGCCTCCTGGGAAGGGGGATCAGAAGACCATCACCTTTCTGGCTAATGGTCTTTAGAATGTCTCCAAAGGAGATATCATCTAATGGAGACCTTGGGGACCCCTCTCCTTCATCAAAGTCAGTGTCTTCAGTTGAAGATTCCTGAGGATAATCTATCTGCCTTCTTTCGCATGACCTCTCCCACAGGACCTCATTGGTGGGATTATCTGGAGAGGTATCAGAAGAGAGGGGAAGTTCCTGCAGAGGATCTGCCTGGAAGCTTAAACGAGCTGTCTGTCCTTGCAGGATAGGCTGATGAGGCACAGAACTTGGATCCCTAGGATGTAGAGTGGTAGGATCCAAAGAGAGAAGAGAAGACTGGACTCTTGGGTGAGAGAAAGTCCTCTCCACCACCTTAAAAGCAGAAGGACTGGGAGAAGCTGTTGCTGGCTTTACCAGAGCTGAAACTCCAGGCGCTGCTGAGCCCTGTCTCTGCCCGGGCTCCTGCTTTGAGGAAGAAGTCGGACTCGAGCTATTCAGCAAGGAGGTGCTGAGGAGAGGTGATGGCAGCAAAAACCTCAGAGTCAAACCCATCCCTCTGGATCTGGTGCTGAAGCTAAGGGAATCAGCTCCAAATGAGTCAGGGATGCAATCGGAGTCAATGACCTTGCTGTCTTCAGACCTGACACATTGACTCTTGGAATTCTCAGATCTGAGGCCTCCAAAATCACTGGACTGATCAGAGGAAGAGAAACAAGTGTATAAGAGAGAGGTTGGAGGCTCACAGATCCAATGGGAGACAAAGCCAGTAACACCCCATCTGAATCTGAGCCCTGAGGAACTTCCACATCATCCTATCCACATCTGCTTCAGGCAGACTCTGGGAGAACCTGACAGAAAAAGATGTGGAAGGGGAATGTGACATACTCTTTGGAGTCTCTTGGAAGAAAGATGTTTGCAGGCTTGGGAAAATAGGCTCTGGTGAAATGCAAGGGATCTGATTCCTAGGAGATTTCAGTGTCCCCAACATCATATCCAAAGGTGTCGGATCTGATATTTTCACTAATTTAGCTAGCAGCTCTGAGGTTGGAGCAGACTTCAGAAAATGGGCAGGAGAATATTTCTGTGCTCCCTGGACACTAAAAAGGATTTTTGTTTTATGCAGAGGTGTGAGTCCCTGAAATAGAAGCAGCAGTGGAAGAAGTAGACAAAAGAAGCAAACCTTTTAAAACTAGTTTATTGCAGTTATTGCTCAAGGCCTGAGCAATTAAACCCACACACATCTGACAGGAGGTTTTAAAGTGGGCTGCTCCTAAACAATACACACACTCCCTGTGGGCAAGTATATAACACAATCCCAGCTGACCTCCAAAGGTCCTCACCACTAAACCAAAACAGAGAGATCTCGTAGAAGAACACCAGTATGAGGACCACCACGATTATGCAGCAAAAATTCTTCTTTATTAGGTACAAAAAGAGATGAGCGCTTTCACGTACAAACTGTACGCTTCTTCAGATCTATTTAATTGTAACTGAACTAGTTCTTTATATAGTACATATAATTGACAAATTACATTAATTAATCAATTAGTGTAGTAATTACAAAGTTAAATGCAAAAAGCTGTTATATCTAGTAAAGTTTCAATGCAGTTTCTGAAGGAATCATAAAGCTGTCTCACTCTATATATAAACGAAATTAAAAACAAGACGTAAAAAACATATGTAAAATATATACATCTTCCTATTGATGTCACTTAGAAAAACCTCAGTTCTTGAATGAGTTCTATAGAAAATAAAACATTATATCAAAAGAACTTAAAGAGACATAGGAATATATTATATATATATATATATATAGCTAGAATTCCCCTTATGTGTAAATAGTTGAAAGTGTCAGCTTAAACAGTTCTTTTGAATATCACTTTATAAAACTAAATATAATCCTATATCTGAGAACTACAATGGAATGAGACATATAACTAATGTATAAACTAGAGAGACTGTCAAAACTAGCTCAACACTTCTATCCATTCTGAGGAGGCAAAATAAAAGCAAAAGGGATCTGATTCCTAGGAGATTTCAGTGTCCCCAACATCATATCCAAAGGTGTCGGATCTGATATTTTCACTAATTTAGCTAGCAGCTCTGAGGTTGGAGCAGACTTCAGAAAATGGGCAGGAGAATATTTCTGTGCTCCCTGGACACTAAAAAGGATTTCTGTTTTATGCAGAGGTGTGAGTCCCTGAAATAGAAGCAGCAGTGGAAGAAGTAGACAAAAGAAGCAAACCTTTTAAAACTAGTTTATTGCAGTTATTGCTCAAGGCCTGAGCAATTAAACCCACACACATCTGACAGGAGGTTTTAAAGTGGGCTGCTCCTAAACAATACACACACTCCCTGTGGGCATCAGATTTGGAAATCCTATGTCCACAGGAAGTGCACTTTTTAAAACCTGTTTTAAAAGTTTTTTTATAGCAAATGAAAAAATTACCAGCAATTCTATATCAGAAATACCCTATGAACGGATAGGAAACTTTAAGCAAAGAAAAGGGAATTACCAATGATGGTAAAAACACTACCCTGAAAAAATGGGTAGGAAAACATTGAGGCCTAATGTAGAAATACCTGATTTGTTTGTGTCTTTCGGCTTTTCCTGGCTAGGGGTCGCCACAGCGGAACTACAGTCCGCTATTGATTGGCAGTTGATTTTTATGTACCGGCTTGCCAGGCCTGACGCACAACCTTCAACGAAGGTATGCACATTCACGCATGTCTCCACGCAGAAGACGCTCTAGCTGAGAATCGAACCGGACAGCGTCTTACTGTGAGGCGACAACGCTACCGCAGCACCACCACCGCAGGTCCAATGCAGAAATACCTGATAAATAAACAAAAAAGGGAGGAAGGGTGAAATATAAAGAAGAAATATAAACATTTTCTATTTTTAACTCACAAATAAGGTTGATAATCATCCCTAAAGCTTGAGAGAGCATGATCCATGTCTGAAGTGCAGAAGCGGCAAGCGGCAAATGAGATCTGAAGTATTACATGACTCTGAGGCATTATGGGTAAAGGAAGAAGCTTCAGAGTCGAATCTGAGAATCTAAGTAGATGTGCCCAAGACAGATCATAAGATGGATTTGAGATCCATTGGTTAATGAAAATGACAACATCAGAGCAGAATTTTATTTAGAAAATGTTATTGCTCCTAAATATGCAAAAAAAGTTATGTACTTACCATAACGTTCCATGTGAGTTGTTCATCTTGCCTTCCAGTCTTACAGATGGGTTCGAAGCCGATCCCCGGCTCCAAGTCGACCTACTACAAAGCTAGAGGTCTTCAGATAGCTCGAGGCCAAGTCCCTATCCCATGATGCACCTAGAGTTACCTCAGAACTTGTTTGCTGCGTATAATAATACCATGCGTCATTCCATGACTCTATAAGAGAAAGTTAAAGAAGGGTTGAGCAACCAGGAAGAATCCAGCATCTTGGTCTTCGAAAAACCCTGGAGGGTGTAGGAGGGTGGGAAGTAAGAATGAAGGCGAGATGAACAACTCACATGGAACGTTATGGTAAGTACATAACTTCTTTATGTGAAGTTCTTCTATCTAGCCATTCAATCTTACAGCTGGGTAGTGTCCCAAGCACCATCTATCTTGGGTGGCTCACGGGAGTATGTTTTTCAGGATAGTAGACCCAAAAGAGGCCCTGTCAATTTTGTAATGAGTGATAAAGGTATGAGGTCTTGACGAAGTGGCTGCTGCACAAATTTTATCTATAGGAAGTCTGGCAGAATAGGCAGAGGATGTAGACACTGCTCTGGTAGACTAAGTCTTAATGTTTTGATGTAAGGGCATATTAGCAGCTGAATAAGCAAATGTGATACAATCAGATAACCACTTAGACAGATTTGTTTTGGCCACTGGCATACCTTTTCTGGAATCTGAAAAGGAAACGAAAAGCTGTTCAGATTTCCTAAAGTCTTTGGTTCTATCCAAGTAAAATCTGAGCTGTCTATGAACATCAAGTTTGTGCAGCATATATTCTAAGTTGTTGGAGTGATTGGGGAAGAATACTGGCAAATCAATAATTTGATTAAGGTTAGCTTCAGTACAGACTTTAGGCAAAAAGGAGGGATTAGTTTGAAATGAGACTTGTCAGCATGGAAAATCAAATAAGGAGGTTTAATGGACAAGGCTTGGAGCTCTGACACTCTGCGGGCAGAAGTGATAGCTACTAAAAAGATAGTCTTCCATGAAAAATATTTCAAATCACATGAGGAAGCTGGTTTGAATGAAGGGAGAATAATGCGAGAAAGCATAAAATTTAGATTCCATAGGGTATACAGAGATTTCACAGGTAGTCTGAGATGAAAGGTCCCTTTGAGAAAGGCTTTGGATAGTTTGTGTGACATTATGTTCAATCCTTCAAATCCAAGGTGAAAATTATAGATAGCAGCAAGTTAAACATGAACTGTTGCTGCTGCAGCTCCTTGGTTGAAAATCATGGTCAAGAACTCTAGTATAGAGGCCATAGGGGCTAGGTAGGGATCAATGTTGTTTTGAGAGGCCCCTGTAGAAAATTCTTTCCATTTACTAAGGTATAGCATCCTCATAGAGGATTTATGAGAGGATATTAGAATTTGCTTCATCTCATTAGAAAGTTTACGGAACCTGGCTATGATGGGAATTAGAGCAGCCAAGCTGTCAGCTTCAGGGACTGAAGAGAGGGATGAAGTTCCCCTGACGAGTGTGTCAGAAGATCTGGAACTGGGTCTAGAATCCAGGGGTCCTCCAATTGATGAAGTCAAAGGAAAGGGAACCAAATCTGATGAGGCCATTGAGGGGCTATTAGAATGATGGTCCTTCCCAGGGCTTTCGTTTCTGTAGTACTTTCGGTATCAACGGGATTGGTGGGAATGCATAGATGAGACCCGGAGGCCAATTATGTATGAGTGCGTCCCTTGGGGCTTCTCCTGCTGACAGAGTAGTAAGACTCTTTTTGCTGGAATTCTCAGAGTGGTGGTGGTGGTGTCCAATTCTGTTTCGATAAAAACAGTATGTTGTGATGGCGACAAGGCAGATTTTCCTGAGTTTATTGTAATGCCCAGCTGACTGCAAAGTGAACGAGTGGTGTCCCTAGCTTGTATGAGTTGATGCCTGGTGGTAGCGGTGAGGAGCCAATAGTCTAGGTATGGAAACACCTGGAATCCTAAATGTCTCAGGTGAACCGTGACCACTGCCATGCATTTGGTGAACAATCTGGGGGCTGTAGTGAGACCAAAAAGCAGGGCTCGAAACTGGCAATGATTGCCTCACAGCCTGAAGCGCAGATGATCCCTGGATAGTCTGGCAATTTTTATGTGGTAGTACACATCCTGAAGATCTATCGAGCACATCCAATTGTCTTTCCCTAAAAAGGGAAGTATCGACTGAAGCGTGACCATCCAAAACTTTTCTTTCTTGACAGATCTGTTTAGTCTTACTGAGGTCCAATATAGGTCTCCAGTCCCCAGTCTTTTTTGGAACTAAAAAAATCTTGAGTAAGTTCTGGATCCTATCTGGTCTGCTGGGACTGGTTGGATGACTCTTTTTGTTAGCAACGATCAGACTTCTATTGTTGCCTGTTCCCTGTAATTGGGTGGAACGTACGGGATTTTTCTTGTCAGTGGAGGGAGTGTGATGAAAGGAATGAAATATCCTCTGGAAATGATACTTTGTACTCAGTTGTCATTTGTTATTTTGAGCCAGGTATCTGGATCCAAAGATAAGCGACCCCGGACTGCTTCCAGAGTAGCACAGTTGGGCCTTCTTTTAGGAGCACTGGTAGGGTTTCCCAAAGAACTGATCTCTGTCGCCCTGGTTTTGTAGACCCCCATCTGCCGCAAGGGCGGAATCTTCCATTATTGCCCCTCCTCTTCCCCTGGACGGGGGTTCACCACTTGTGTCCTGAAAGGCTCCTTTGGCTTTGCGGAACCACATCTTTCCTCCCCTTTGACCCTTGGGGTAGGGTCTGTTAGGGGTGGAAAAATGGACTCTGATGGCAGAGTCTTTCCTTCCTGCTCACACCTGGTCAAAGTTTCCTTAACTTTGGGCCCAAAAAGGGACAAGCCATCAAAAGGGGTATTTACAAAGGGTGACTTAAAGGGTTCCACGAAGGAAAACAAGCGCATCCAGGAGTGTCTTGTAAGAGCAATTCCTGTACCTGTTCCCCTGCTCGCTCCATCAGCTGCATATGAAATGAGGCACATGGATGAGTTTACTATGGAGTTGAGGGTAGCAAGCTACGAGGCAACTTTATCTGAAGATCCTGCAGCTACTGCACCCTGAAGAGTATCTCCAAGCTCTTTTAGGAGATCTCTTTGCAGTCTAGTAAAATGGGTTAGATAGTTGAGCGAACGCAGTGCAAAAGTCACTGAACTGTAAATGCGCTTCCCATATCTATCCATGATCCTAGAATCTCTGTTAGGAGGATGGACAGAAGAGGAAGTTTCTGAAATTTCTTTTTTGGTAGCTGTTGCCACCACTATGGCATCAACTGGCACATCCTTAGTAAAAAAAGATTTGTCCTGGGGGGGCAGAAATAAATTTATTTGGCCAACTAGGGACAGGCTCCATGGTGTCCGGAGACTTCCACGCCCTTCATGAGACCAGCTGCATAAGCTCATCGAAGGACGGAGACATCCAAGAGGTGGAGGGCTGAGACCTGAAAGCCTTCAGAACTGACTCGTCTTCAGTAGGGTTGGTGGACTGCCAGTCACCCCTCTGCCTAAGGATTTCTAATATCTCAGCAAATGAGATATCCTCAGAGGGGGACAGTGGGGACCCTTCTGATTCATCCAAGATGGTATCAGATGTGAGAGACTCCTGTGGGGAGTCTAAATGCTTCCTCTTACAGATTCTCTTCCTGGGAACCTCATCAGTGGGGGCTTCTGGTGAGGTCTCGGAAGAGCAGGGGTCACCCAATAGGGCTTCCTGAGGCTCCAGGTCTCTACGCTTGGCAAGGATCTGTGAAGCAGACACAGGCACTTTTGGGGAGGAGGTAGCCGGACCTGAAGTTGAAGATATCTTAGGAGACATAACTCTCCTCATGGCTTCGAAGGCACCTCTGCTCCGATGAGAATGGACCGACAGAGCCAAGGAAACCGTCAATACCTCCGGCACCGGGACAGTGGGCTCCGAGCCAGAGGTAGGAGTCGAGCTCTCCAAGCCGAAGCCCCGAGAGACAGAGTCAGAACCAACAAATCAATCCAACTATCCCCCCTGGACCCGGCCAGAGAGTGTCGGCTCCTAAATTCCTTGATGGGCACCGAGGACGTCAGAGTAAACGGAGCCAAAGACAGTGGAGCAGGCGTCGGTTCCAAAGGCTCAACGATCATCAAGTCCGACTCCTCCAGCTTCTGAAAGACTGGTATGGCTTGGAGGAGGAAGAGTAGTAGATGGTAAAAGGGTCTTCGGTTCCGAAGTCGTTTGGGTCAAGCTGATAAGAATTTAGCAAAGGCCGGTGCCTGTAAAAGCTTCTGCACCACACGATCCACATCCAAATCATAAAGGATTGTCGACGACCGAGATGAGTGGATAGAAGGAGGTACAGACTGCAGGAGTGGAGACTTAGGCACTTCGGATACCTGTTCCAAAACCGGGGACTGGCTCCGAAATGACAAGATGGTCAGCTCCGAGGTCTGTGGAACTGATGTCGAAGATTTTTTTTGATTTCTTTACCTCAGTAGTAGAAGTCTTAGAAGACTTTGAGGATTTGCTGGACCCGTCGTGGTAAAAGCTTCTTGAAAGGAAGGTTTAAGTAAACCTTTGTCGATTAACTTTCTCTTTCTCTCTTGGAGAACCCTAGAAGAGAAAGAATGACAGATGGAGCAGCTTTCCTGGAGATGCAATGCTCCCAAACAATAAATACAATTCACACAACTGTTAATGACATGACTGTCAATGACAGACATTTTCTGCCCACATTTGGGACATTTCTTAAACCCTGGTTTAGGGTGTTTGTCTTTGTCTTGGTCAGCCATATGTAAAAACTAGACACACCCAAACAATAAATATCAAATAAGCCCTTTTAAAACTATGGGCTAAAATAAAAAACAGCACGCACATACACACACACACACACACACACACACACACACACACACACACATACTAAACTATTTATCTATACTCTATCAAAGCTGTGACAGAAAGCCACTATTCAAAACTCTAAATAGTAATATATTAAAGCTGTGACAGAAAAGTCACTATTTAAATTGCTAAAGACTAAATATACCAAACTGTGACAGAAAGGTCACTATTCTAAGCACACAATTCAAAATTCTAAAGGCTAAATACCAAACTGTGACAGAAAAGTCACTATTCTAAGCACACAATACAATCTAAGAACTATTAAAGATTAAACAAGGCCTAAATAAAAGAGGCCAAAAAAGCTAATAACTAATACAGAAAAAAGGCACACCAAGAATTTGTATCAATATTATATTTGAAGAAAAAAAGTTTTTACTGGCACGAGCTAGCAAGAACCTCAGATCTACTGCAGTGGCAAACCAGATCTGAGGTAACTCTAGGTGCATCATGTGATAGGGACTTGGTCTTGAGCTGTCTGAAGACCTCAAGCTTTGTAGTAGGCCAACTCGAAGCCGAGGATCGGCTCCAAACCCATCTGTAAGAATGAATGGTGAGATAGAACAACTTCACATCCTTTCTTTTTTTTTCTAGAAGCAAATGGCTAAGAATCAAACATGCATGAAAATGAGATATACACGTCCTCAAAGATATAATAAATATCTGTCTGATGAAGCGTAGTAGTTGCTACGCGAAAGCGCTCGCATTCAAATAAACATTCTTTCTCGTTGAATTTATCCTGGTCTACGGTCAAGTCTGTATTGAAAATAGATGCTGATCTACTTTATTTCTATCTTGGTGACATTGGGCTGTTTGTTGAATACCCCAGCTGCTTCCAACTGTTTTGTGGTGAGAGAGCCTGTTTTTACTGCCGTCCTCAAAGATAGGAATGATAGGCAGAAGTGCCAGTGGCTTGTGTGACAACCCTCCACTGGACCAGTAATCAAGGTGCCTCAGTCCTCACCACTGGCAATAGTGGGGGATGTTCAATGGGAGGATAACAGGTACACACACAGTATTTCCAGATGCAGCTCTCTGTATCATGTGCAATTTCCCTTAAGAGCACACACAGACCACAGTCAATCCAGGGCTGGTTTTTCCCTATTTCTCCAGATCCCCAATAAGACTCTCCATTGGCGCAGCTACAGAGTTGAGTCCTTAGCCAGGGTTCCAAGCCAAGTCCTCCAACACTCTCTCTGTCCAACCAGTGCTTCGTGTCCATGCCCAGGTAGCTGACATACACACACTCTTGGAGATTTGTTTTACACACAACACACACACACACACACACACACACCTGGAAAAGGCTGGCACACGTTTACTAGCTATGCCTCCTTCTGCCCAGACTATAAGGTAGTTACCACTGCCATCAGAACCCCTTATCAGCTACTTTAAAGCCCTTAAAAAAGTGTTTCCAATTTTACTGTGTAATATTAATATTAATACAAATGGTAGTTCAAGCAAAGCAAGGCTCTTAGAAATGACACACACAGTGTCACCAAATAAATATGCAAGTACTCACAAAACTTAAATATCTCTACACAGATCAGCCACAATAAAAGGTTTAAATATATTTAACAATAAATAATAAAATAACAAGACACTACTAAATATGTATTCGCAGTTACATTAAAGTTCAAAACCACAGGAAATATGTAAAATATCATTGCAGTACAGGCTCACACAAATAAAGAAAAATATCTAAACTAAGCTTTACTATATTCTGACTGAATCTAAGAGAATTAAACTATAATCTAGGCACTTACTAATAGAGCAGGGCAGATGTGGTGAATGGATCTTCTAATTGTTGTCAGGTCCAAAACAGAATGCAGAATGCTATGTCTCACTAAGAGACTTCTCAAAGTAATATCTCAAATATTACTGCTGGGATAACTTACAGAATGACGTGATTTCTTGTCATCTGACTTTTAGTTCCCAGGCCCAAAACAACTACTGATGGCAGCTAGTAGCATTTAGCATCTGCCTGTAAAAATACATCAGCAAGGGGTTCTCCTCAGATCTCTGGCAGATGTTGGAAGTCATAAAACAACTGCATTCCTTCATGCTTTCAAGACAAGTAATGAATTCACCCTAAAGACAATACAAAATCTTTCCTAGTACATACATTGTGTCTGTTGCTGTATTGAAAACTTTAAGATACCATCTTTTACGGCCTAGCCATAAAGTAATTTAATTTCAGGTATTTTTCCTAAAATTTACTAGACTGAGGTTAACCTCCTGTATCCCACTTTCCACTGTTAAAATATATACATTTAAAAAGTTACAATACTGCATGTACATTTCTGTTCTTTTCTAGTAGGACACATTGTGCATCCATTTTAAACACAAACCTTTTGCAAATACCCTTTTCAACACACACACATCTGTACAAGCAGTTTGATATAGACATGACATACAGTTCTAAAACATTTGTAACATAAGCATCTTACAGAAATCATTTCAATATTCACCAATGACAAACAATTATTTACAAAATTCCCGCTAACTGGGCTGGCAGCATCTTCTTTCATCACACTCCCCCCGAAGACTCAAGCTAGTTTTTCAAGTGACCCTTTAGAAATGATGCTTGAGAGGAATAAGCCTATCGGGGAATACCTTACCCCATACCCTGTCTTGAGATCACAGTTGCCTTTGCATTGCTGACCCCATTACAGTGTTGCACTGTCATATCATGTGCCTGCAACCCTAGTCTCCACCATAGCAACTTGGGACTTTGCTGGCTGGCTCCATGGAGCCACAAATCACCCTCAAACTCCTCCTGCTTTCTACTGCAAATACTTAGCACCAGGGCCTCCCTGTCATGTTAAGGTTTCATCATGTTAAAATGGTACAGCTGTTGCCCCTGCCTAGCAATTCTACCATGTAGTTAACATTACAGACCATTCTTACCACTTTGAAGGGTTCCTCTCAAGCTGCCTGAAGCTTGTTGTGTTTGACAGGAATGAGAACCATAACCTGTTGCCCATAGCATACTCTCTAGCTTGAGCATTCCTGTGATGCCAGACCTTTTTCTGCTATTGGGCTTCTGCCAGGTTCTCCTGGGTAAATCCCATGAGATCCCTGAGCCTTGTCCTGAGGTTTAGGACACATGCCACAACAGACTCCTTGTGGGATTCACACTCACCCTCCTACTGCTCAAGAATCAAATCTAGAGGTCCCCTCACCCTATGCCCATACAGCAACTCATGAAAAACATGTGGACTCCTGGGGCAGCTCTCTGTAAGCGAACAACAGATGGGGCAGATATTTGCCCCACGCTCTCTTAAACTGGTCTGCAAATGCCTGTAGCATGGTCTTTAGTGTAGAGTTTAACCTATCCACCAGACCATTAGTCTGGGGATGGTAGGAGGTGGTCTTTAGGTGTTTCACCCCACAGTGCTTCCACAGACAAGACAAGCCAGCAGGTCTGACATGAAATTGGCATCTCTGTCAGTCAGTATTTATTTCAGGAAACCTATCCTGCTGAAAACTTCTAACAAAGCATTTGCCACCTTTTCTGCCTGAATGGAGGATAGAGCCACCACCACAGGGTATCTGGTAGCATAATCTACTACCACTAGGATATACTTCTTCCCTGTGAAGCTTGGGGCACTCAGAGGCTGCACAATATCCATAGCTACCATCTGAAACAGCTCCACAATCACAGGCAAAGGCATCAAAGGACTTTTGACCCTGTCTCCTGCCTTGCCTACTTTCCTACTTTTTGGCACTGATTACAGGTCCTGCAGTACCATGTTACATCCCTGGAAATCCTAGACCAATAAAAGTTTTGCATAATATGTCTCTTTGTATGTTTTATGCCCTCATGACCTGCAAAGGGAATATCATGGGCTATGGCTAGAAGTGCCAGATGGTAGGCTCTGGGCACTACCAACTACTGTATTACCTCACCTTCTAGAATTCCCTCAGGGGGGTCCACTCTCTGTACAGTAACTCTTTCTCTCAGTATCCAGATTCCCTCTTTCCATGAGAATCAGGCACCTCCCCCTGGCTACCTCCCTCAAGCCTTGTAATATAGGGTCTGAGAGTTGAACCTGTCTCAACTCTCTCTTTGTAACCTTTCCCAGCTCCCCTTCCACAGGAAGTCTAGTATTCTCAGACAGTGATGTCTCACTGTCAGCCTGTGTACTACTACTGCCCTTGCAGTTACTCTGTCCAAGAAAATATCAGTAGCCACCAGCAGCTGCGGCTTACATTTAGTCTCACTGCTACAGGGTAGCTCCCTTCCTGAAGTAACCACCTCACCAGTCCTGACTTCAAGTGTGCAGTCTGTATGAGCCCCTCCCCACCTCGGCTACCATATCCACATGCTTGTCTCCAAGCATGACTGCATGCAACTGCATGCACAAAAAGTACTGACTTATCAAAATCATTCTCTATCAGGACATCTGCAGGGATATGCTCAAACACACATACTTGCTTGCTTCCTTCTCCACCCTCCCTTTCAAGGTGAGCCCTAGCCAAAGGTATTTGGAATGGGGTCACCTCCTAAAGCTCTGACTGGAGTAGACTGCCCAAGCAAATAGTGCTCCTCTTAACCATTGCAGGGTTCACAATGGTTAGATCAGAGGCTGTGTCTCTCTTAGCAGTGGCCTGTTTCCCATCTACTAAGATAGATGTGGTAGTTTGGCACCTTTGTTATCTCCAAACAACTTACTGCTGGCATTCCGTCATTCTCACTTACTGGCTCCCTTACCTTTTCTTTTCCACCTCATCTCCGTGGCCATCTATATGCGACATGGTCCCACTGGCTACATTTAAAACATTTAACTCTTGATCCAGGCCATGTGCCTGAACTAGTGGCTTCCCCTGTTATTGGCTGCCCACCATGGATTCCCTTAGACCCATGTGCAACAATGGATATGTCTTTCCTGTGCAGTGATGTCCTACTTGATAGGTATAAGTCTCCCTTTTTCCCCACCTCAAGTGTGGTGTTACTTTCCCTATCTGCCAACCAGATTCTCATGTCCTCAGGCAAAGTGCTAAGGGCTTGTTCCCTCACCAAAAGGTCTGCCAGCCCTTCAAAAGTGGCAACCCACTCACCCACCTATGAAAATAGGTGCTTAGTTCAGCAATATATTCACACACACCTTCATCTGCCTTGAGTCTATGCTCACGAAATTTTCTTCTATAAGCTTCAGGTGCTAACTTAAAGCATTCCAATAGACGATTTTTAACAATATTATAATTTAAGCAGCCAGTATCAGACAATTTAGAAACAGCAGTTACAGTTTTACCATGGGGTAGGTCAGGAACCCTGCCCAGAACCCTTAGTCAATATTATACTGTTTACATACCCTTTCAGACATACAAATAAAGCTAGCAAATGTATCACCCTCTGTAAATTGTGGAAGAAATTTACTGACCTTTATTGCATCTAGGGTTTGGTTACTCCCTTCCCAGTTACCTCCATGACTGTGGCAAAAAGTCAGCATTTCCTTCTCATGTTGCCTCTGCCTCTCATTTTCTTTGGCTTCCAGATGTCTCAGTCTCTCTGCTGATTCCAGTTCCATTTGTTTCTGTTTTGCCTTTTCTTCAGCCTCCAAACATTGAAGTTTCTCATTTTCTTCAGCATCTAAACACTGCGGTCTCTCTGCTGATTCTATTTCCAAATGTTTGGCCCCCAGCTCAAGTCTCTAACTCCAGATGGATTTTGAATTCCTCTGAGGCAAAGTTCAACTGTCCATTTTCTGAGAGTTGTACATCCCCAAGGCCAGTCTGGTTGTCCTCCTGGTTGCTGGTCTGTGATGCAGCTAGGACTAAGGCTGGCATGCACCAGTCCTTCAGCTTGGCACATCTTAGTCAACTAGCTCATTGTCAGCTTGCCATAATCCTCTGCTGACATCCTTGCATGCTCTCCCTGACAAACCAAGCTAACAAAAAATAAATAAAACTATAGTGATATGAAACTCTGAATATCTACCGTGTGGCTGCTTGGGAGTACAAACACTTTCTTTAGTGACCACTGTTTACAGGCTACAAGAGTTCACTATCCAAACCAGTGAATCCCAATATGTGGATATCTCACCATTGCTCATCAGTTGTGAAGTGGATATCCCACCACTGCCCAACAATATGTGATGATCCACCACTGCCAATCAGTAATCAAGGAGCTCCAATCCTCACCACTGGCAACAGTGGGGGACATTCACTGAAAGGATAACAAGTACACACACAGTATTTCCAGATGTAGCTCTCTACATCAAGTGCAATTTCCCTTAAAAGCACACAGAGACCACAGTTAGTCCGGGGATGGTTTCTACTTCTTTCTCCAGATCCCCAATAAGACTCCCCACTAGCACAGCTATGAAGTTGAGTCCTTAGCCAGGGTTCCAAGCCAAGTCTTCCAACACATTCGCTGTCCAACCAGTGCTTCATGTCCCTGATAAATTTGCTGACACATACACTATTGGAGATTTGTTTTACACATGCACACGCACGCACACACACACACACACACACACACACACACACACACACACACACACACACACACACACACACACACACACACACACACACACCTGGGAAAGGCTAACACAAGTTTACTAGCTATGCTCCCTTCTTCCCTTCTGCCCAGACTATAAGATAGTTACCACTGCCACCAGAACCAGTTATCAGCTACTTTAGGCCCTTAACAGAGGGTATTCAGTTTTACCTATCAATGCTGTTACATCGCTGCATTTTCTCATACACATTTCTTCTTTGCAATAACATTTTCTTCACATAAAGTTGTATTACCGTTAGAACATGTAATAAAACAAGAACAAAGCATTGAACTGTTTCTCTTAGACAAGCAATGTTCCATAATATTCCTTTGTTTCATAACAAAGCAGTGCTATGAGTTTTACTCAAAGTGGCAACATGTAGTTGCTGTATTCATACTTCACAAAACATGAGCATGTTTCTGGTCTGAAATATAGAAATCAATTTGACAGTTATTTTGACACATACTTTAATACTTTCCCCTCTAACAATGTAAACTTATTAAATTTAACAATATTTAGAATGAAAAATTTATACAGGGCAAACTAAAATCACAGACCAAGTCTTTCTGGTCAATGCCTCATTGTGGTAAATAAGGACAATTTTGGGTTCCTATCACATAGTTGAACTTGTACAAGTTCGAACCCCATATGGTCGAGACCATAAATTTGAACTTGTACAAGTTTGAGCGTTTAAATGGAAATCTCCATAAGGGGAGGTTTCCATTCATTTTAATGTGGTGCGATCTCGGAGTTGGTATATTTAAGTAGTGGGGGGTGTGGAGTGCAGGGGGAATCCCCCCCCCCCATGCTTACAACAGTTTGTTTTGTTTTTACTTCTTTTTTTTATCACTAGTCGAAGTTTTGTAACTTCGAACGGAATGGTTCAAACATTCCATGTTCAAAGTTATAAAACTTCGACTATGTGATATAGACCTGACAATTTCACCTCTCCTCAAACCTATTGTTTAATTATTTTTGTCACTGAAAAGTTCTCTGATCGACTCTTTTAATCTGGGGATTATATGATCAACATCTTTTACACAGCCCAGAATAATGAAACTGTGCTTAGAACAAACTACCTGTTAAAAACACTAACTATGGCTCTCTTTACCACATACAGCAATACGCTCTTAAATTGTTACCATCATTTATTAGATTTAGTTGACTATTTACCATATACTGCAACATTTTGCTAAATTTTTGTCATTCTTCATCAGATTTGCTTAAATACATAAATAATTGCAGTCACTTAAGTCAAATAATTAATATAATAAATTATTTACATTTTGTGGATGT
This sequence comes from Protopterus annectens, assembly GCF_019279795.1. NCBI lineage: Eukaryota > Metazoa > Chordata > Ceratodontiformes > Protopteridae > Protopterus > Protopterus annectens. The sequence continues at coordinate 481,785,093 of NC_056735.1, forward strand.
TGTGTAGATAGCAAGAAGAAAACTGCAGAAAAAATGTTCAGACAATTTCCTAATCTGTCTGGTCATATAAAAGTGATTACTCATTTACAGAATTGGCAGCCAAGCAAAATTTAATAATTTTTTTGAATACGCTACAAATTCATCACTTTCATCAGAACAGAATAAAGGTGGAGCTAGAGATGGTGCACTTTCTGTCTTTTGTAATGACAGTTGTTCCTGGTATGGACAGCTTTAAACGTGGTGCTAAAACCTAAATAAGATTTCAAATAGGACAAAATACACTTAAGGAAATCCTCACTAGCCAATTTCAACATCAGGAAGTTGACTGATTATTGGAAGACTCACATCAGATCACCCTATGCCAAAGGGTTGATGATCCATGCAATGGGTAGCCATTCAATTTGCAGACATCTATAACTACATATCCTAAACATAGCTGCAGGGCTATTGCCCAAGCAGAGACTGGCAAAAAAATAAGGAAGTCTATGGAGCAAGCACAGAAGTTTACCAATATCAGATCCTATATCAGATATGTGAGGTCAGTGTCTGGGATGGGAAACATTTTTCATTTCACTCTAGAAAGTTTCAATATTAGAGGCTATTTCCTGCTATTTTAGATACTATACAGGGCTGTCTTTATTTCTGATATCTATCCTGTAGTAAGTATATTGTTGAGGCAGTGAGTCAATCAAGAAAACAAATGAACAAGAGCACACCACCCCTTCAGACATGAGAGAATATCTCCTAGCAAATATATCTCATGCACTGATTCCAGCTGTTGTGATGTACCTGATATCTGCTTCATTATTTTAACATCTTAATTGTACAGCCAAAAGACTTCATCCTGGGGATTCAAAAGGGCCTAGTGTGAACCATAAAAAGGCCCTGCACTCATGACACTATATCTAATAATTAGCAGACATGTTTGCCGCTTTTGGGGATATACCTCATTACTGGCTAATTTGCATGTCTCTAAATTGCAGTTACTACCATGACATGCAGACAGATCATTGTTGATCTGCACATGAGGGTAGTTAACTGCTGTTGCCACATCGGGTGGCCAAAGTCATTCCCACCAACCAGTTTTCACACATACAGGTACAGGTAGGTTCACACACACACACACACACACACACACACACACACACACACACACACACACACACACACACACACACACACACACACACACACACACACCACAGTCTATGTATCCATCAGTGATTGCTCCACTGATCCTTACACTAGTTTATGTGCCATTATGGCACAAACGTTTACAGTAATCCCTAGTAGCTAGTACTTCCCCCATCCCCAACCCCATACTAGTTGAAGTACCATTACTGCATAAGTGTAGTATGTCTGGTGACTAGTGTTTCCTCCCACCCCACCCCCCCATCTCCATAATATTTGAAGTGCCATTACTGCACAAGTGTAGTACACCTGGTAGATAGTGCCCCCCTCCCCCGATCCCTGAACTGCTGTTTTTGCCATTAAGGTACAACTGTATTATCAATGGTGGCTAGTATGTCCCCCCACTGCCTGATCCACATACCGCTGTTGGTCCCATTAAGGCATAACTGAATTATCCCTAGTGTCTAGTGTCTCCATCCTACCCATCCCTGATCCTTGTATTATTTTAATTTTCAACAGATAAACATGACCGGCTGCACCACTACTCGACATGGTGGGGGCGGTCATGCTGATCTACAGATCTGAATTATTTCCTGAATCTATCAGCATGTTGATGACCTCCTGGAGGCAGTTCTGGGAGAGAGAGAGAGGGCATATGGCTAATTAGCACCCCCCCCCCAAGATTGTCTCATTAGCATACAGCATGGTCTCAGAGGCAGCCCTATGCATTGCTGCACTATTTTGTGCTATACCACCATGCAACACTGTGTTAGGGCTGTTTCTGAATTCCAGAAGGTTGCCTCAACATGTACACAAAGGTGTACATGTTATAGTAACTTCATTCTGTGAATTTGTGCAGAGCTGATATAGCAGAAAACCAAATTCTCCTGACTCTGAGTAGAGTTGGAATCTTTTCCCATCTGATATTCCAAACTGATAAGTGCACTTTTTGCAACTCAGTTTGCACTGTGCTGTATTTATATATTCGTTTTATTATTTATATATTTACTATACTGTTCTGTCTTTTGTTGTTGTCTGCACTTTGTTTCTCAGGGTAGCTCAGAAGCTAGCTTCAGGTGGGGGTTGTTGAGCCAGCCCATCTTAGCTGTTAGTCATTGCCTGAGGTGTATTTTATGTGTTGTACTTCCATTACCAACTGCATTTCTGTGAATTTGTGCAGAGCTGATATCGCAGAGAACTAAATTCTCCTGACTGTGAGCAGAGTTGGAATCTTTTCCCATCTGATAGTCCAAACTGATAAGTACACTTTTGCAACTCAGTTTGCACTGTCATATTTCTATATTTGCTTTATTAGTTATATATTTGCTGTATTGTTTCTGTCTTTTGTTGTTGTCTGCAGTGTTTTTCCCCCACCCTCCTCCCAAGAGTTCTTGTAGTCTTAAACTTGGTGGCTTTGGATTTGCCCACCCCTGCTGTAAATCTGATCTTGGTCACTGCTCCCAGTCCAATCTCATTTGAACACTCAACATAGTGCAGTGAGATTATTTGGAGAGGACTACCCCCTTGCTTCTTTGACTATGAACACTTCTGTTTCCTCCCTCTTCACTTAAAAAAAAATAAATTTGTACACTTTATTCATCTGATTTTACTGTAACTGTGTTCTTCATACTTTACAATAAGAAGTTATGTACTTACCATAACATTCCACATGAGTTGCTATTCTCGCCTTCATTATATTATGGCCGATAATCAGCTCCGATTCGGCCAAATAGCAAAGCTCATGGTCTCTAACAGCTTGAGGAGAAAGCCCTGTTACACAATGCACCACTGCATTCCCCAGATCTTGTTTGCTGCCACCTATATTAGAAACCTATCCCAGATTTCAAGGAAATCATAAAATCCAGGGTAAAAGGAAACTCTTCAGGAAACCCAAAACAAGAGTGGTACCTCTCGTGCTTCCAGATATAACAAGGGGGTAGGAGGGAGGGTCGTAATAATGAAGGCGAGAATAACAACTCACATGGAACGTTATGGTAAGTACATAACTTCTTAATTTGAAGTTGTTCAATCTCGCCTTCATTCTTACTGATGGGTAGCGTCCCCAGCATCACCATCTTGGGTGATTCACAGGAGTACTTGTTTCAGGACAACACATCCAAATGAAGCTCTGTCCCCTAGAGGTCTTGTCCACTTTGTAATGAGATATAAAGGTATGTGGACTTGACCATTTGACAGCTGCACAAATAGAATCTATAGCTGACCTGGTCAAAAAGGTTGCAGAAGTAGAAACCACCCTTGTAGAATGAGCCTTGACCTTGTTATGTAATGCAATACCTGCTTGACTGTAGATAAAGGAAATACAATTGGAGAGCCATCTCGATAAAGTAGTTTTGGAGACAGGTGCGCCTTTTTTCAATCTGAGAAGGAGACAAACAGCTGATCAGCCCTTATGAGATCCTTTGTTCTGTTCAAATAAAAGCGAAGTTGTCGATGCACATCAAGTTTGTGAAGCATATACTCCAACTGGTTTGAATGGTTAGGAAAGAAAACGGGTAACTCAACAGCCTGATTCAGTGTAAATTCTGAACATACTTTGGGTAGGAATGATGGATTTGTCCTGAGGGAAACCCTATCATTATGAAATATTAGGTAAGGTGGCTTAATGGAAAGGGCTTGCAACTCCGAAATTCTGCGTACTGATGTGATGGCCACCAAGAAAAAGAAGTTATGTCCTTACCATAACGTTCCATGTGGAGTGTTCATCTCGCCTTGGTTAGTACACATGGGTTCGGAGCCGATCTTCGGCTCCGTGCCGGCCGACTGCAAGCTCTGCATCGAGAAGAAGCTCGAGGACATCTAATACCCACAATCCCCCTCTGCCTTTACCTCAGATCTAGTTTGCAAGCAAACCAGACATAAAGCACGCACACATGCCAAACTATATACATAGAAGTACATATATACAAACATACCAAGGGTATGATAGTAACACTAATAATGCAACAGCAGAAGGAGAATACTCCAGACCAGGCACCAAATCGAACGTTCTTCCTAAGGGTGGGAGGGGTGGGAGTGTAATAACCAAGGCGAGATGAACACTCCACATGGAACGTTATGGTAAGGACATAACTTCTTTATGTGAGAGTGTTCAATCTCGCTTTGTTCTTACACATGGGTAGCGTCCTAGCTCCATGAACCTGAGGAACTCAAGGGAGAACGTTCTTGAGCACAGTGGAACCAAAGGTTGCCCTATCCCTAGAAACCCTGTCCACTTTGTAATGAGAGATAAATGTATGTGGTTTAGTCCAAGTAGCAGCCGCTGAAATAGTGTCTAGTGGTAGCGAGCTGCGTGAGCCAAAGATGTAGAAACTGATCTGGTGGAATGTCCTTTGGGTTTTACTGATAATGTTTGATCAGAGGCCTCATAAACATATGTGATACAGTCAGTTAGCCATTTAGAAAGAGTTTGTTTCGTAACTGCAAGACCCTTTCTGCTGTCAGCAAAAGCTACAAATAGTTGATCAGATTTCCTGTGATCTTTTGTTCTATCCAAATAAAATCTGAGTTGTCTATGGACATCCAGTTTGTGCAACATATACTCCAATTTATTAGAGTGGTTCTTAAAGAAGGTGGGTAATTCAATGGACTGATTAATATTACTAGAAGAGCAAACTTTGGGGAGAAAGGATGGATTAGTGCGTAGGGATACTCTGTCAGAATGAAAAATTAAATAAGGATGTTTGACAGAAAGGGCCTGAAGCTCAGACACTCGTCTAGCAGATGTAATGGCCACTAGAAATAAAGTTTTCCATGACAAAAATTTCAATGTGCAACTTGAGGCTGGTTCAAAGGGTGGCAACATCAATTTAGAGAGCAACAGGTTCAAATTCCACGGTGATGTCGGACTTCTGACTGGTGGTCTGATATGAAAAGAACCTTTTAAAAAGGCTTTACAAAGTCTGTGAGCCATAATAGGCGCACCACATTCCTCTACATGATAGTTAGAAATGGCAGCTAACTGTACTCTTAAAGTAGCCGGGGAAGCTCCTTCATGAAATAGTTCGGTCAAGAACTCTAAAATCTTGTTTAACGGAGCTATAACAGGGTCCAAATGATGTGACTCCGCCCAAAAGACAAAAGGTTTCCACTTACTGGTGTAAGTCTTTGTAGTGGAAACTTTATGAGAAGCTACTAAAATATCTTGAACCGCCGATGTAAGGGGAACCGACCTGGCTAGAAAGGGAGGAGCAGCCAAGCTGCTAGATGGAGAGATTCTAGAGATGGGTGAGGAACTCCTGACGAGTGAGTCAGTAGATCTGGCTCTGGGTCCAGCATCCAAGGTCCCCGAATGCGGTGATGCAATAGAAAGGGGAACCAAATTTGACGAGGCCAGAACGGAGCAATGAGAATAATAGTCCTCTGAAGGTTGTTGGCTTTCTGTAGAAACGTTGCAATCAGGGGAAATGGAGGAAAAGCATATAGGAGACCCGGGGGCCAATCGTGCACCAGCGCATCCCTGGGGACTTCCCCTGGAGGGGGTAATAGGGCAAAGTAGCTCCTGCATTTAGCGTTCATTGGAGACGCAAACAGATCGCAGGTAGGCTGGCCCCATTTGCGAAAAATCCTTCTCGCAACTGACTGTTTGAGGGACCACTCGTGAGGCAATAGTATTGCCCTGCTCAGCCTGTCGGCTATGACGTTGGATGACCCCGGGATGTGCGTTGCAATCAGAAAGCGACCGGTGGACTCTGCCCATTGCCAAATTCTCATGGCCTCTCTGCATAGTTGGTAAGACCTGGTTCCCCGTTGCTTGTTTATGTACCAGACTACGGACATTTTGTCTGTCTGAACTGCAATGGTCCCTGGAGGAAGAAGGGGAGCAAAGTGTTGCAACGCCAAAAACACTGCCCTCAACTCCAGAACATTGATGTGCAGATTGTACTCCAGATTGGTCCATTCGCCTTGGACTGTCTGTCCCTGAAAGATGCCCCCCCACCCTATCAGGGAAGCATCCGTGGTTATCGTCGCTGACGGTGCGGGTAGCACAAATGGTCTTCCGCTGGATAGGTTGCAAGTCTGTAACCACCACATTAGGTGTGATTTGCATGTTTTCGTTATCAATATTTCGTGAGTCAGTGGAAGTTGTACGAATGACCATTGTGCAAACAGAAGCCATTGTAGCACTCTCATGTGCAGTCTTCCCAATGGTATCGCAATGAGAGAAGCTGCCATGAGACCCAAGACTTTCAGAACAATTTTTGCCGGGGACTTTCTGGACGACAGCAGAAGAGAAATGTTGATTTGAAGTGCTACTATTCTTTCTGTAGGTAGTTTTAGAACTAAATGGTGCGTATCTAATTCCGCTCCTATGAATAAGATATGCTGTGATGGCTGTAGTAAAGATTTTTCGAAATTTACTGAAATTCCAAGGTGTGTACAAAGTTGTAGGGTGTAATCCCTGGCTTGTATCAGTTGACGCCTGGTGGTGGCAGACAGGAGCCAGTCATCCAGATACGGAAACACCTGGAATCCTAGGCGCCTCAGATGAGACGCTACCACTGCCATGCATTTGGTGAAGACCCTGGGGCTGTAGTCAGACCAAAGGGCAGGGCTCGAAACTGATAGTGACTGGCTCCCAGCCGGAAGCGCAAATGATCCCTGGACGCCCTGGCCATTTTGATGTGGTAGTATGCGTCCTTCAGATCTATCGAGCACATCCAGTCGTCCTTCTGTAAGAATGGAAGGATCGATTGAAGCGTGACCATTCGAACTTTTCCTTCTTGACAAAGGTGTTGAGATGGCTTAGGTCCAGAATCGGCCTCCAGTCCCCTGTTCTCTTTGGAACTAAAAAGAACCTTGAGTAAGTTATCCTATTTGGTCCGCTGGGACTGGTTGGATGACTCTTTTTCTAGCAGCTTTGAAATTTCTGTAGCTGCTGGGTCTCGCAGATGGGGTGGTACATCTGGGAGTTTTCTCTTTGGAATGGGTGTGGATAGAAATGGGATTTTGTAACCTCTGGTAACAACGCTTTTTACCCAATTGTCTGAAGAAAGGTTTTGCCAGGCCTGAGGGTATAAAGCTAAGCGACCCGACTGCCTCCAGAGCAGGACAGTCGGGCCTCCTCTCAGGAGTGCTGAAAAGGTTTGCCAGGGAGGTTATCCCTGTCACCTTGGTTTTGCGGACCCCCTCTGCCGCCAGGGCGGCGTCTTCCACCTCTGCCCCCTCTGCCTCTAGAGGGGCATCACCCTGTGTGTTTGGGAAAGATCCTTGGGGTTTTCGAAACCACATTTTCCCACCACGTTGCCCTTTGAGGTACGGTCTGGAAGGGGTGGAAAAACGGACTCCGACAGCAGACAGAGTCTTTCCCTCCTGTTCACACCGGGTAAGGGTCTCCTTTACTTTAGGGCCAAAAGTGTGGCTCCATCAAATGGGGCGTTAGTAAAGGAAGACTTGAAGGCTTCCATAAGCGAACATAAGCGCATCCAGGATTGCCTACGAAGAGCAATCGCTGAAGCCGCTGCCCTACTCGATCCCTCGGCTGCGTATGATATCAGCCTCATGGACGAGTTTACAATGGATGTAAGGGTGTTGAGATGTGCTGTAACTTTCTCTGAAACAGCAGCATCTGTAGTACCCTGGAGGGTATCTCCCAACTCTTTGACTAGATCCCTCTGTAAGCGTGTAAAATGAGTCAAATAGTTCAGGGAACGCATAGAAAGCCGCTGAACTGAAAATGCGCTTCCGTATCTGTCCATGGTCCTAGAATCTTTGTTAGGCGGATGGACAGATGAGGAAGACTCCGACATCTCCTTTTCGTGGCCGCTGCCACCACCATGGCGTCTACTGGAACTCCTTTGGTGAGGTAAGCCTTGTCCTGTGGTGCCGTAATGTACTTATTTGGCTTCCTAGGGACTGGTTCCACCGTGTCAGGTGTCTCCCACGCCCTTCGAGCAATCAACTCCATTAACTCATCGAAGGGCGGAGTGACCCAGGAGGAGGAAGGGCGAGCACCAAATGCCTTCAGCAAAACTGACTCATCCTCAGAAGGGGGGAGGGATTGCCAGTCACCTCTCTGTTTTAGGATCTCCAAGATGTCAGAAAAGGAGACATCTTCTGAAGGTGACTTAGGGGACCCTTCTGACTCATCCAAGTCAGTATCGGATGTCAAAGATTCTTGTGGAGAATCCAAGTGTCTCCTCTTACACAATCGTTTCCTAGGGACTTCTTCGTGGGGAACATCCGAAGAAGCCTCCGAGGAAGAGGGGGCACCCTCTAGGGGTGGCTGAGACACCGGTGCTCGACGCTTGGATGTAGCCGTGGGTGCAGAGGAGGATAACGGTCCTTTGTGGGGAGGAGAAGCTGTTCCTGCTGATGTGGTTGTCTGGGTAGACAACACCTTCCTCATGAGGTCGAAGGCCCCCGGGTCCCGAGTCGAGGTATCTCCCGGTTCCGAAGAAATGGGAAGAATCCCCGAAACAGGAACCGAAGGCACCAACCCTGAGGACGGAACCGAGTCGATCTGCGCCGAGGCTCCGAGAGGGAGTGTCGGAACCGAAACATCGGTCCGACTCTCGGTCCCGGAACCAAGGATGGATCTTCGGCCCCGAGACTCCAGTACCGGATCGGATGGAGTCGAGGTGAACGGTGCCGACCGAGAAAAAGACGGTTCTGGCACCGAGGGCTCCACAATCATCAGTTCAGCTCCTTCCGGCTCCGAAGACTGGACAGGTCTCGGAGGAGGAACAGATGGAGATAGTGGCAGGCCTTCAAGTCTCGACATCAACTGAGAGGAGACCGAGATAAGCTTGGATAAGGCCGTATGCTCCATCAATTTCTGCACCACACGGTCCACATCGGTGTCGGAGAGGGGCCTGGAAGAACGAGTCGAAGGGATCGAAGACGGAGCCGACCTCAACAGAGTCGGTGGAGGGAGCTCCGTCACCGGTTCCAAGACTCGAGGCTCGAAACTGCCAACAGTTGAACACTCGGCCCCAAGTCTGTGGAACCGTGATGTAACTTTACCGGAAGAGCTGGGAGCCGATGACTGGGCCGCCCGCGTCTTCGATTCCTTCGAGGATTTGGATGCCTGGTCTGAAGCATCCAGAGCCTCCTGGAAAGAGGGTTTCAATAAACCTCTGTCCATCAGTTTCCTGCGCCTATCTGTCATGACCCTCCCACTAAAAGAGTGACAAATAGAACAGTCCTCTTGTAAGTGGAGAGGGCCAAGGCAGTAGACACAGGAACTGTGGTTGTCCGTGACCGACATCTTTAGGCCACACTGGCAACGCGTTTAAATCCATATTTCATTTTCTCAGACATTTTGTAGTAAGAGAAAAAAAGTCAAGTCCAGTAACAGTCAATCCAGAGAAAAAAGGGTCAAATCCGGTAAATATGTCAGTCCGTTTGTCAATCCAAGTAGGGGTGGTAGGCCCCGAAAAACTCTATACCAGTTAAAAGAAGTTAAACTAAGTTAACGGTACCGAGAATTTCTCTCTACACACACACCATACACTAAATACAGTAACTAGTGATTTTAAACAAGATCTCCTGAAAATTTAACAAAAAGAAAGTTAAATCTTATCTGAAAACCCTCGAGCTAGCCTCCAGCGATGCGAATGCAGCAGCGGCAAACTAGATCTGGGGTAAAGGCAGAGGGGGATTGTGGGTATTAGATGTCCTCGAGCTTCTTCTCGATGCAGAGCTTGCAGTCGGCCGGCACGGAGCCGAGGATCGGCTCCGAACCCATGTGTAAGAACAAAGGCGAGATTGAACACTCTCACATTATGGTTTTCCAAGAAAGATACTTCAGCTCAGAAGAAGAAGCAGGCTCACAGGGCAGAAGAATAATTTTGGACATGATTAGATTTAAGTTCCAGGGAGTAGTAGGACATCTGATCGGTGGTTTTAAGTGCAATGTACCTTTCAAAAAGCCTTAGCCAGCTTATGAGACATGATACCATTTTCGGATGCACCTAAATGAAAATTAGAAATTGCAGCGAGTTGGGCTCGAATGGTTGCTGCTGCAGCTCCTTCATTGAACAGTTTCGTTAGGAATTCCAGTATATCTGATATAGACGCCAGGAAAGAATCAATGTTATTCTGATGTGCCCAGATGGAAAACCTTTTCCACTTACTGAGGTAAAGTTTCCTAGTCAAAGATTTGAGTCGACAATAGTATATGTCGTGCTTCTTCTGATAAATTCTGGAACCTGGCTATTCTGGGAATTGGAGCAGCCAAGCTGTCAGTTTGATGGACTGAAGAGAGGGATGAAGAGCTCCTGACGAGTGGGTCAACAGATCCGGCACTGGGTCTAGAATCCAAGGCTCTTCTAGCATATGAGGTTTCAGAAAGGGGAACCAAATTTGATGAGGCCAATATGGGGCAATTAAGATACGTGTCCTGCCCAGAAGACTGGCTTTCTGCAATACTTTGGGAATCAGTGGAAAGGGAGGAAAAGCATAAATGAGTCCCGGAGGCCAATCATGGACAAGTGCGTCCCTCAGAGATTGTCCTTGTTGAGGAATCAGGGCAAAGTAGTTGCTGCACTTGGTGTCTGTGGAGGTGGCAAAAGGGTTGTAGCAAGGCTGGCCGCATCTGAGGAAAATCATTTCCACTATTTCGTTCTTGAGAGACCACTTGTGAGGTACCAGAATAGCTCTGCTGAGTCTGTCGGCTATGACGTTGGATCTCCCCAGGACGTGTGTTGCAATCAGAAAATGATGGGTGGACTCTGCCCAATTCCACAATCTCAGAGTCTCTCGACACAGGGGGTAGGATTTGGTTCCTCCTTGTTTATGTACCTGACTACTGACATGTTGTCCGACTGGATTGCAATTGTGCCATGGGGAACAGAGTCTTTAAAGGCCTGCAAAGCTAGAAGGACAGCTCTCATCTCCAGGACATTTATGTGCAAATGAGCCTCATGAGCCTGCCAAGTACCCTGGGCTGTCCGTCCCTGATAATGCCCCCCCACCCAATCAAGAAGGCATCCGTGGTTACCATTGCTACTGGAGAGGGGAAAACAAATGGGTGGCCCATAGTCACCGTCTCTGACATTAGCCACCAGCAAAGGTCATTCTTGCACGAGTCAGTAATCAAAACCAGATGATTCAAGGGTAATTCCTGAAATGTCCATTGCGTGAAAAGCAGCTACTGAAGAATGCGCATGTGAGACCTTGCAAGGGGTATTGCAATAATCGCTGCTGCCATAGTGCCAAGCAGTTTGAGAATCTGTAATGCTGGTGCTTTTCATTTTGACAGGAGGTCCACAATCTATTGTTGGAGGACAATCGCTCTTTCGGGAGGGAGCTTCAGGGACATGCTGACCATGTCTAAGTCTGCTCCTATAAAGACTGTATGCTGTGATAGCAATAAGGCAGACTTTTCTAAATTTATCGTAATGCCCAGCTGTGAACATAGATCTATGGCAGCGTCCCTTGCCTGAATAAGCTGATGCCTGGTGGGGGCGGTGAGGAGCCAGTTGTCCAAGTAAGGAAACACCTGGATTTCTGAATGTCTCAAGTGAGCCATGACCACTGCCATGCATTTGGGGAACACTCTGGGGACTGTAGTGAGACCAAAGGGCACAGCCCAAAACTGGAAGTGACTGGCTCTCAGCCAGAAGCACGGATGATCCCTGGATGGCCTGGCCATTTTGATATGGTAGTACACATCCTGCAGATCTATGGAGCACATCCAATCATCCTTCCCTAGAAATGGGAGAATGGACTGAAGTGTGACCATCTGGAACTTTGTCTTCACCACATATCTGTTGAGTCTGCTGAGGTCCAGAATAGGTCTCCAGTCCCCTGTCTTCTTTGGTACCATAAAGAACCTTGAGTAAGTTCTGGATCCTAGCTGGTCTGCTGGGACTGGTTGGAAGACTCTTTTTTGCAATAGTTTATGGACCTCTAAGGATGCTGCATCTCATAGACTGAGTGGAATGTCTGGAAATCCTTTTGTTGGTCTGGGGTGAGTGTGAAAGGGGATGGAATATCCTCGGGATATAACATTTTGTACCCAACGGTCTTATGAGATATTTAGCCAGGTGCCTAGGTACAAAGAGCAGGACAGTCAGGTCTCCTTTCAGGAGCGTTGACAGGGTTTCCCAAGGAACTGATCCCTGTCACCCTGGTTCTGCAGACCCTCTCTGCCACGTGTGTGTCGTCTTCTTCCATTGGCTCCCCCTCTGCCCCTAGAGGAGGCTTCACCTTGTGAGTTTGGAAAGGCTCCTTGGGTCTTACGGAACCACATTTTCCCACCCCGTTGACCTTTGGGATAAGGTCTAGAAGGGGTAGAAAAACAGACTCCAATGGCAGATAGAGTCTTACCGTCTTGCTCATATCTGGTGAGGGTCTCTTTATCTTTTGGTCCAAATAAGGATGAACCATTGAAAGAGGCATTCACAAATGACAACTTAAAAGGTTCCACAAAAGAGCATAAGTGCATCCAGGAATGTCTCCATAGAGCAATTCCTGTACCCGCAGCCCTACTCGTTCCATCAGCTGCATAATACATGAGGCGCATGGATGAGTTTATGATGGAATTGAGAGTAGCAAGCTGAGACATCACCTTGTCCACCAGAGTCAGCTACTGCACCCTGGAGAGTACGTCCAAGCTCCTTGAGGAGATCTCTCCGTAGACGTGTGAAGTGGGTCAGGTAGTTCAATGATCTAAGTGCAAAGATCACAGAACTGAACATGCGCTTCCCGAATCTGTCCATTCATCCTGGACTCTCTATTAGGATGGACAGACATAGAAGCCTCCAACATTTCTTTTTTAGTGGCTGCCACCACCACCATGGAATCAACAGGTATAGATTGAGACAAAAAAGCCTTATCACGGGGTGCTGAAATGTACTTGTTTGGCCTTTTAGGAGCAGGCTCCATAGAATCTGGTGACTCCCACGCCCTTCGAGATAAAAGATCCATCAACTCATCGAAGGGCAGAGACACGCAAGAGGTGGAGGGCCAGGACCTGAAAGACTTCAGGAGCACCGATTCATCCTCAGTAGGGTTTTGGGCTGCCAGTCCCCTCTCTGTTTAAGGATCTCAAGGATATCCCTGAAGGAAACAGCCTCAGAGGGAAACCTTGGGGACCCTTCCGATTCCTCCAAATCGGTGTCTGGCGTGATGGATTCCTGAGGGGAATCCAGATGTCTCCTCTTACATAATCTCTTCCAAGGGACCTCCTCAGTGGGAATCTCTGGGAAGGCTCAGAAGAGCGGGGTTCCCCCAAAGTGGCATCCTGAGGCTCTGGTTCCCTGCGCTTATGGTGAACATATCGAAGCGGAGAAGAAGCAGGCGCCTTCCAGGAGGAGGTGACCATATCAGAGGTTGTGGAAGTCGGAGGGGACAAAGCCCTCCTCATGGCATCGAAGGCCCCACAGGTCTGATGCAAGGAAGCACCCGGGTCCAAAGACACCGAGGACTCCTCCCGCACCAGAACTGCGGCTCAGAGCCTGAGGTAGGAGTTAAATTCATCCTTGCAGAAGCCCCAAGAGGAAGAGTTGGAACTGACGTATTGGTTCAACCCCCCCCCCCACCTCGGAACCAACTGGAGAGTGTCGGCTCCCAGATTCCACCATCGGAGCAGAGGATATCAGAGAAGTTGGTGCCGACAGTTCAGAGGTGAGTGTCGGCACCGACAGCTCCACCAATGGCTGACTGGCCACCTTCATCTCCAAAGTCTCGGTTCGAGTCGGAGGAGGAGCAACAACAACAATAGGAGAGGACTTTGTTGGTTTCCGAAGCTGCTAGAGTTGAAACCAACAGAATTTTTGCAAGCACTGGGTCCTGTAGAAGTCTCCACACCACTTGGTCCCTGTCTGAATCAGAGAGTCTGGAAGCTCGAGAGGAGACCATCGACAGAGCCAGTGACCCCAGAATCGGGGACCTCACGGTAGGAGATACCGGTTCCAAAGCTGGAGACCGGCTCCTACCAGCAACCTGAACGGTCGGTTCCAATGGCACTGAAGCCAAGACTATAGCCTTCTTAGATGTCTTCGGGACTGAAGAGCCCTTCGCAGCTGAACCACATTACGAGGCAGGAGAAGATGGTTTTGGTTGACTGGAAGCAGAATCCAAATCCGTTTGGAAGGCTGACTTAATTAAGCCCCTTTCTACCAGCTTATGCTTCCTTTCAGCTAATACCCTGGAGCTTAAACCATGACAAATGGAGCAAACCTCCTGTAAGTGTACCTCACCCAAACAGTACACACATGTGGAATGACCATCTGTGATTGACATTTTTTGACTGCATTTGGGACACCTTTTAAATCACGATTCAGCCTCCTCTGACATTTTAGCTAAAATTAACTAGAGCTATATCCAAAATATATATATATATATATATATATATATATATATATATATATATATATATATATATATGCCTTAACTGGCTAAGAGAAAGACGAGACAGCAATAAACTACTAATATAAGCCTAACCGGCTAACTGTATAAGAAAAAGTCTCACAGGCTGAAAAAACAAAAAAAGCCAAGAAAACAGGCAAGAACCTAACCAGCTTATAAAGAAAAAATGCAGAAAACTGCAGCGAGCCTAACCAGGCTGGGAAAGAGCTACTGTACTATCAACAAAAGGCCAACGGCCAACTTGAATAACAGGGCCACGCCCAAAACTATTCTAACACTAGTGAAAAAAGAAACTATCCAACAGGATACAAGTCCAAAACAGACAACAAGCAAAGCAATATAGTACTAATACCTAAAACATAACAACTGTGACAATAAAGAAGAAACTTCAAGAGAACACAACTTATCTATCCAAAAACGGGCAAGAGCTGTAAAGAACACCCAATCAGTTGCAGGGCAAACTAGATCTGGGGAATGTAGTGGTGCACTGTGGGATAGAGCTTTGGCCTTGAGCTGTTAGAGACCTCGAGCTTTGCTATTTCGCTAAATTGGAGCAGATGATCGGCTCCGAATCCATCAATAAGAATGAAGGCGAGATTGAACAACTTCACATCCTTATTTTTGCTGTGTGCTCTTAAATGTTTGAGTTGTCTGTTGCACTTAATACTCCTTGTTAGTAGCCTAATTAAGTTTATCTGTTACTGTAAGCATTTTAAGCTTTAGTCTTAGCACTTGCGCTTCAGGTGAGTTACTTTACATTTAAGAAGGTTCTTGTGGTCTACACTCTTGTGGACAAACCCTTAACAAAACCTTCTCTCCATAAAGTTCTGCATATCATTGCTAGAATTTCCTTGTGTTCTGACTGAGTGTGCTTCTGAAACAATCTGTAAATATAGAGATGACAAGTATATTTTTTGGCACTTTTTAACTGTTCAGTGTTCTGCACTGTCTTAATTTTTGCTTGACTGAATTATTTATATATTTGCTGGTATCATTTTCTGATACTCAAAGTGCCTCCATTTTGATTTTTCCTAATTTATTGCTTTCTGCACTTGTTTTAGTTGTTTTTTAATGTAATTGCATTTACTTAAACTGTATTTGCTTTAATATTGCTACACATTCAAGTGTGCTAGCTTGCACTACATTTGAATTGTTTTTACTGCTGTTTTAGCTGCTTTTCTGTAAAAAAAAAAAAAAAAAAAAAAAAAAAAAAAATTCTAAGCTTGTTTCCCCGCTTCCCTATAACTAGTCTAGTCCAGATACAGATTTGCTGTATCCAGGACTGTTTGTAAGCTTTTGAGCCCCCCCACAAGTCTTTCTGCATTGGAGAGAAGCCTTCTAGCTTAAAAATCAACAGAACATGCTGGAGGGACAGGTTCCTCACCCAGGGACTGCCCATGCTCTGGAATAGACTTCCCATACATGCAAAGCAGAGCACCTCGCTGTCCCTCTTCAAGAGAAATGTTGATGAGTGGATGGGTAATAGAAAGTTCACCCTGGGGATCACTCCAGTGGCTCTACTTGATAGAGGCACTGGGAACTAACGCTGGGTGGCACGATGCCAGGGCACTAATATGAGCTATGCTTGTAAAGGCTCCAGAGCCATTAGCCTAGTGCACACCTAAGAACCTATGAATTCTCTCCCCTTTTAGTGTGTTTCCTTTTTAATGTTTTTCCCAATTACATATTCAGTTTTCAAAGTATATTTCTGACTAACAGAAAAAATACAGAAGAGAAGAGAAAAGATGTTAAAGCATTTAACTTTGTATGTGCTAAAAATGTTCTCAAATATTTTCCCTTTCTATCTAGAGATTTCTTATTAAATTTAGAACTATGTCTAGAATTATTAGAGTTATAATTCTCTATCTGCCTAAAAAGATACTACAAACAGAAGTCCTCTAGAGAAATCTAATATTCAGAAAAAGTACATGTTGGTAACTTTCTCTTCAGATATATGGTTAATGACAAAAATAAACCAAAAACATCAGTCTCTCACAACAAAACCAAAATAATGGAAAATGTATAATTTCTGCTGCCAAGGTTAAGGCCTAGGAGTTACTGGGATGCTAGCAAAACTTGCACAAAAATACTGAAACAGGTTCAAGATGAAGTGCTTTATGCACATTAGATTAAGCTAGGCTTTATCTAATGGATGCAGCTCCAAACTGAATTCCTATGCAGCCTGTGGGATATACTACTGTGGACAAAATCAAACAAGAGGAGACTGAGGTCCACTTTAGAGTAATGCCCATACAAATGTAATCCCTCAACTCTGATCCTTATAATTCTGCAACTTAGAGCCTTTCTACATCTTGCAAGCATTTATTTTACCTTCAGGACTCTCTTTTAGTAACTTTGGTCACCTTATTATTAATTTGAATTCGGCTTACACCCTTAAAAGATTTTGCCTAAATGTCAGAGCTATCACTGCTAAAATCCAGATCAGATCTAGGAAATGCAACTAGAATTGTAAAAAAAATGTGAAAAATATTTAAAGAGGTAATACCGAATCAGCAGACACTACTCAAGTGATGATACTAGCTCAGAAAAGAATAGTGTATAATATACTTTCCATAAAGGAAGATGATCAAACTGTCCTTGCCCTCACAATCCATTCATAACATAATAATTTATTCATCTTCTAAGGACAGTCTTAGCTGTGAATTTTTCCACATCAGTACCACACAAATAGTACTGCTGGACTAAGCAGAGTGAGGCATACATGTCATTTAATTTAGCATAACTTAACCACTAGCAAATGGAACACCCTGACTCCCAAGCAAATTTGTCTGTGAGAAATCATTTGCATCACCAAAAATCTTTGATGTCTCTGAGAACCAGCATTTAGACCCACCCATGGCTAATAGTGAGCCAGGTAAGGTTAGTCTCTGTCACAACATCTAACTTAGAGTATAAAAATAAGGAAGATGCTGTAATGGTGACCCCAGTGCTCACCTATATATCTAGCTGCAAAACCTATGGTAAACTAGTCAAGATACATGCTGCCATAGGCTTTGACCTTAATGATGTTTTGATCACACTGTTAGCCAAACACTGTGTATCTGGTTAATTAAGGGTTTTACTAACCATTCAACCAGGAACTAAAAACATGTGGCTGCCCACTTAGCAGACGAATTGAACAACAGAATACACTAAAAACTATTAAAGCTGACAAGGAGCAATAAGGTGATAGGGTATCCAGACTATGAAGATATGGATGATTCATTAATCTGCTCTCATTCTCTGTGCTCCATGTAACATCACCTTACTGTTTTACCCATGTATACCTCGTGGCCGTTACTTTTAACAGTTGGAATATGGTGCTATAAATCCAAAGATGAGGTTGAGGCCCAATATAACATCCACTGGAGTTTCCTTGATAAAACTATTTAATTTATGCTTTGCAAAAGGGTAGACAGTACAGTACAGTATACAACTCCCTGAAAAACAGCCAGTACAGACTGTCTGGAAAAGGTAGCGAAAGCTGTAGCACTCCTTGTTGAGTAAGCTCTTATGGACCAGTGAGCTATTTTGTCTACAAAATCAGAACAAAAACTTGTAAGGCTAAAAATCTAGTTTAAAATGGTTTGTTCAACAGGAACACCCAAACTGTTATTTGCAAAGTAGGCAAAAATTTGGGAAGACTTTTTTAAATTTTGAATCATAAAGATATGTGTAATAACTTGTCTTCTAGGATCCAGTTGGTATAACATCCTCTCTCTTTGATTCAGCAGATAAGGACAAAATGAAGGAAAGAAAGAAACCATACCTTCCAGTTCAAAGTAATATCCCTTATACATTTTGACATACAGAAAGGAGTATGAGCTAATACTGCCCTTTCTTTATTATACACAATATAAAGTTTAGAATACATGCAAGCCTGCAAATCTAGTACTCTTTTAGCTCTAAAACCATGACAAGGGGTACAGTTTCCCAAAACAAAAGCTTATAGGTCTGAGATGAAAATAGTATGTTTCTTGAACAACTAATTCTAGGTTGTCTATGCTACAACAATTTATATCTTTGCTTTTTACAAATAATGCACTATTCACCATAATAACACTTGAAGAAATTTAACACATAAAACACAGCACTTCTGCTCTATGTCTAATGCAGTACACAAAACTAATACAACAGCAAAAATAATAAAAATATATTGAAGCAAGAGTTTCGATTGAATGAAGAGAAATAAACTCCAGAACAGATATTTGAGCGCATTTTCATTCTTTATTGTATAAGAACTTCTTCAGAAATAAATCTTTTACAAATAATGGTCATGTAGTGGTACTGATAAGTCTTTCCACTTTACTTCTGTGAGACTACAAATAGCTTGCTGTGGGCACTAGGATACTTTTCAAAGTAACTATTTGAAATATTGGTTTTCAGAATGTCAAGTACTGAAATGTGGTGACTGAATAGCCAAAAATCTGGATTTACATATATTAAGTCTGAGATTGCCATTTCTCAGAATATTCCATTTTTTCTGAGGTATGGCAATCTTGGAATTTGGTTTATATAACTTCGGCAGGGGGAGTGGTACATGCAAAAAAACAAATTTAAAGGAAAAGAGACATGTTACATATTCACTCTTCTGCATTTCTTGTCTTTTTTTCCAACTTGTCAGGATTTGACATTCTATGTCTTGACATTTTAATAGGGAGCCCAACTTCTGTTGATGCCTAATTGTTGTTGTTCCAGGTTTTAATTTTTCCAAAAAAATGATTTTCATTTTTTGAGAACTGTAAAGCTGTAAAGGCATTTCCTGTTACTCCCTTGAGCAATTTTTTAATAAACTGCAGTGCTACACCCTCTAATGTCGATAAAAAACTCTTTCATATATATTTAAAGCTCCAAAATTTATAGGTAAAATTAAGCATTTTAACAACTGTCAGTATCATACTGTGCTCCAAGACAAAAACTGATTATCAATAAATCCTTAAAGCGATATTTGACTATCACAATCATACTTATTCACTTACTTCAGTAGGGAAGTCACTGCATAAAAAATATCTTAAAAATGGCAATATTCAACAGTTATTTCATGGTGACCAGTAAGAAGTTTGAGACTCAACGCTGCAAGTCCTGAAACTCCAAAATATTATCTGTAAATCTTCTAAAATACCACTGCAACGTGAAACTTGCTGTTACACACTGATTTTTTTTTTTTGTGTGTGTGTGTGTATTGGGGGTAAGCTGCCCTGCAACCACTGACATGGGGAAGCTGCAGTCTAAGTCTACACACCTTTGCTACTTACATATACCTTGTTAAAGTCTCACCTCTAAGATAAAGTAATTATAGCACTGGTATTTACATTCCAGTTATCAAGTTTAAATTGTCACAGTGCCAAGGAGTACACTTATGATCCTCAAAAATATAACATGGAGCCCTATTACAGTACAGTATAAAAATTAGTAAACCTTAAATACTTATCAAAAGGAAAATACCCCAAATGACTGAAACACTATTCCTGCACAGAAAACACAATTAAGTAGTGATCATTAACCTATAAGTTATTGAGTGTAAACTAGATGAAGGTTCAACTTTGGGAAATCTGAGTTTACCAAAGGAAATCACTGCCAGTGCAGTTTATATTTATATGCTGAGAATAATATGCTGAACGAGGTGTTTTCTTCATGGTACTGTGACAGTGGAATTGGTATATTTCATTAAGGATATATAAAAGTGTAGGAAGCTTGCCCCCACCCCCCACTGCAACACTGCGAAACATACTTTTTATAGATCTTAGAATGGATTGAAAGTTTGACCACTTTTTCATCTTGTAACTTCAGTAAGCATGCTTAACAAATTAACAGTTTCACAACAGTGACAGGAGCTAAAAATGGCATGAGGGAACACTTCTATATGGGGTATAATCCACCTGGTGATGGAATGACAGCAGTATGAGACCAGAATTACCCTCAGATAATAAGATATCAGGCAGTTTGCAAATCAAGTTGCATATCAAGAGACATGAGAATACAGCATAATTGTTAAAACACTGCTGACAAGAATCCTACATGTACATGCTCCATCAACAAGCATCACTGCCACAACTTCAGTCAAATCACCAGCTGATGTCAACTATAATCCATATCTACAATCTTCTTATTATCAATATAATACTCAATCTCCATACACAGACAAATACATGGCTGTGGAAAAGTAAGTCATAAGATCCAGCACAGATTAAACACATCTTTATTATGCTGCTGTAAAGAAATATAAAGCTAGAATAAAATTCATATTTTCCATTGATATGCAGGATTGCAAAGGTGTACAGAACAGAATATAGTATTATTGGTTATGTTTCACTTACATGTACATGTTTGCATATGAAGACAATTTATTGAACTGAGAATGTGCAAACAGTGTACATGTGTTTACCAATCATGGCCTCGGTGGTATGGCTGAAGAGTTTCGATGTTACTGTGACAATTTGCCAGCACTTAGAAAAGGTTTGCCTAATATATCATACTTCCCTACTTTTGATGCTAACACAGTGTTGACAAGTATATTTTTTGTAACTGATAAAAGCACATGTGCGTATGTGCAAAGACACACACACACACATATACATATATATCTATATCTATCTAGTTATATGTGTGTGTGTGTGTGTGTGTATATATATATATATATATATATATATATATATATATATATATATATATATATATATATATATATATAAAGAGAGAGATATTAAATATATCACACACATAAATACGTGTTTATGCATCTGTGTGTGTGTGTGTGTGTGTGTGTGTGTGTGTGTGTGTGTGTGTGTGTGTGTGGTTGCCATTCAAATGGTTAATAAGTTATTGCACAAGTTTTATTTCTGTAAAGAACAGTGACCACACAAATAAGTTAATACTCATTTTCTTATAGGTTCATAGGTTCATACTAGGCTATCTACCCTAGGGCATTTATAAGCCTAGCCAGAATGTGTTTGGCTTTCGCCACCTATTTTAAATTTATTTTCTATGCCCTTTTTCGAGGTTAGTATACTGTGCCTCTGTCTAACAATGACACAGAAGTGATACCCGGGGTAAACCTACGATCTCCCATCCACTCATCAAGATTCCTCTTGAAGAGAGTCAATGAGGGACTCTGCCTAACCTGGACTGGGATTTTATTCCAGAGTGAAAGGAGCCTCTGGGTTATGAATCTGTCCCTCCAGCATGTCCTATTTATTTCAGTGCTGAGGTTCAAGTCTCTCGAGCGCGTAGCTCGATGGGATTTGGATTTTCTGAGGTGCAGCATGTCCATTAATTCCGGGTTGGACATGGCTTTATACGTCAGGCTCAGATCGCCTCTGAACAGGTGGTATGCCACTGAGTAGAGCTGGAGTTTCTTTAACCGGGCAGCATATGGCATCTGTTTGAGCCCTTTGATCCTCTTGGTGAGGTACTTTTGGGGTCTTTCCAGTTGCTGCAGGTGTCTGGTAAGGTACATCCCAAAAGGGGCATTGTACTGAATTATGGGCCTGATGAGGGATGAGTAAAGAGGCACGATGACCTCCCCTGATCTAGATGTGAATCCCTTCATGATTAGGTGGGCTATATAAAATGTTTTTCTAACCACTTTGGCCATGTGGTTGTCAAATGAGAGACTGCTATCAACTTGGGTCCCCGGGTCCCTAATTACTTCTTCTGTACTTAATGGATTACCACCTATGTGGTAATTTGTGGGCACTTTGTTTTTGCCAAAGGGAATGACTATACACTTTTTGGCATTTAGCTTGAGGCCATGGCTCTGGCACCAGTTGTCTGTTTCTATGAGGCCCTTTTGGAGGATGCTTGTGTCGGCTGGAGAGTCGATTATGGTGCCCAGTTTGCAGTCATCTGCGAACTTGGTCAGCCACAGTCCTTCCGTGTTGGCCTGTACCTCCAAGAAATATATACCGAACAAGAGACGTCCCAGGATTGAGCCTTGTGGGACACCACTTGTAACTGGTTTGGAGTCTGACATGGCTCCAGCAATTCTAACCATGTGGGTTCTGTCCTTGAGCCAGTTTGCAATCCATCTAGTGACATAGGGGTTTATATTTAAGCTGGTGAGCTTATCTATAATGCCCGAGTGGGGTATTGTATCGAAGGCTTTTGCGAGGTCCAGGTAGGCTGTGTGGACCACCTTCCCCTCGTCAATGGCCTTGGTGACTGTTTCAAAGAAATCAACCAGGTTTAAGAGGCAGGATCTGCCCTTAACAAAGCCGAACTGGGTAGGATCCAGTGTCTGTAGGTCCCCAATATCTTTATTTATGAGGTCCATGATGATCCTTTCCATAGCTTTGCAGACCAAGCTAGTCAGGCTTATGGGGCGATAGTTTCCAGGATCCGTTGAGGGACCACCTTTATGGAGAGGGACCACTGTTGCTGTACGCCACTCTTTGGGCACATATCCTGTAGTAAGGCTGAGATTGAACAGTAGTTTTATGTTTGGGTTTAGCTCTTCTTGGAGTTCATGTAGGACGCAGCCCGGGACACCGTCTGGTCCCATTGATGCTGTGTTTTTTGCTTTGGAGAGGGCGGCTCTTACCTGAGCATCTGAGATGTCAGGGGGGCAGCACTCTGCTGGGATAGATATTTGCCCTTTTGGTAGGGAGGGGGGGGAGAAGTTTGCGCTGAACCTGTCAACTAGATGTTGGCAATATCTGTGGGTTCAGTGTATTTTTTGTCATTTTGGACTAATTCTGAGCATATCTGGGAATTACCACCCAGGTTCCTAACATAACTAAAGAAAGCCTTGTGTTTATCCTTAGTGTCCTGTGCAATTTTTCTCTCGAAGCTGGCCTTAGACAATTTTATGAGTGCCCGTAGTTTTTTGCTAATACAGATCAGTGATGCCTTCCCTTTTTGGGATTTTTCTCTATCATTTAGTAGCTTCCTCCTTCTATTGTATAGTTTGTTTATGGCTGGGGTCCACCAGACAGGACGTCTGCCTTTGGAGGATTGGGCCTTGGTTTTATTTGGGATCGCATGATCCATGCATTCCTGAAGGTGTTCATAGAATGCGTTTATAAAGGATTCTGCGTTCTGGGCCGTATTTTCCACAGGCCCGGGGGCTTTGAAGGATTCCACCTCGGTTTTGAGGAGTGTGAAATTTGCTTTAAAGAAGTTTTTCACTGTGGTTTTCTGGGCAGGGGGTGCGGTCGGGATGTGAATATCCAGTGAGATTAGTTTATGGTCTGATCTTACCAGTGAGGGATACACTTCTGGCCTGGAGCATAGAGTCCCCATGTTGGTGATGATCAGGTCCAGTATGTTTTCCCCTCTTGTGGGAGTGGTAACAAGTTGTTCCATAGCATTTGAGTTTGAACAACATATGGCTGAATTGAAGTTTTATACAGTGCAGGTAATTTAGAGTATGTAGGAAAATGAATCTTTCTTATTTGCAGTGGTGATGGACAGGTAGACAGACGAGATCAGACAGGAGTCCCCATGGACTATGATGTTTGCAGATGACATTGTGATATGTAGTGAGAGTAGGGAACAGGTTGAGAAGACCCTGGAGAGGTAGAGATATGCTCTAGAGAGGAGAGGAATGAAGGTCAGCAGGACTAAGACAGAATATATGTGTGTGAATGAGAGGGAGGATAAAGGAATGGTGAGGATGCAGGGAGTAGAGTTGGCAAAGGTGGATGAGTTTAAATACTCGGGATCAACAGTTCAGAGTAATGGTGAGTGTGGAAGAGAGGTGAAGAAGAGAGTACAGGCAGGGTGGAGTGCATGGAGAAGAGTGTCAGGAGTGATTTGTGATAGACGAGTACCAGTAAAAGTGAAAGGGAAGGTCTACAAGAGGGTAGTGAGACCAGCTATGTTATTTGGGTTGGAGACAGTGGCATTGACAAAAAGGCAGGAGTCAGAGATGGATGTGGCAGACGTGATGATGTTAAGATTTGCACTGGTTGTGACAAGTGTAGACAGGATTAGGAATAAGTATATTAGAGGGTCAGCCCACATCAGACGGTTTGGAGACAAAGCCAGAGAGGCGAGATTGAGTTGGATTGGACATGTGCTGAGGAGGGATGCTGGGTTCATAGGTTCATACTAGACTATCTGCCCTGGGGCATTTATAAGCCTAGCCCGATTGTGTTTGGATTACGCCACCCCTTGATTTGAGTATACTGTGCCCTTTTTAAAGTTTAGTTTACTGTGCCTCTGTCTAATAGTGACATGGAAGTAATCCCCGGGACAAACCTACGATTCCCCATCCACTCATCAAGATTCTTCTTGAAGAGAGTCAGTGAGGTGCTCTGCCTAACATGAATTGGAATTCTATTCCAGAGCGAAGGGAGCCTATGGGTTATGAATCTGTCCCTCCAGCATGTTCTATTTATTTCTGTGCTGAGGTTCAAGTCCCTCAAGCGAGTGGCTCTAAGGGATTTAGATTTACTGAGGTGCAGCATGTCCATTAACTCTGGGTTGGACATAGCTTTATATGTCAGGCAGAGATCGCCTCGAAGTAGGCGGTATGCAACTGAGTAGAGCTGGAGTTTTTTTAACCGAGCAGCATATGGCATCTGTTTGAGTCCCTTGATCCTCCTGGTGAGGTACTTTAGGGGTCTTTATAATTGCTGCAGGTGTCGGGTAAGGTACATCCCAAAGGGGGCATTGTATTCTATGACGGGCCTGATGAGGGATGAATAAAGGGGCACGATTACCTCTCTTGATCTAGATGTGAATCCTTTCAAGATGAGGTGGGCTATGTAGAAGGTCTTTCTAACCACTTTGGCAATGTGGTTGTCAAAGGAGAGATTGCTATCAACTTGGGTCCCCAGATCCCTAATTACTTTCTCTGTACTTAATGGGTTACCACCTATGTGGTAATTTGTGGGCACATTGTTTTTGCCAAAGGGTATGACTATACACTTTTTGGCATTTAGTTTTAGACCATGGCTCTGGCACCAGTTATCCGTCTCTGCGAGACCTTTTTGAAGGATGTTTGTGTCAGCTGGAGAGTCGATTATGGCGCCCAGTTTGCAGTCATCTGTGAACTTGGTGAGCCATAGTCCTCCCACGTTGGCCTGTACCTCAGAAAAGTAAATACCGAACAAGAGAGGTCCCAGGACAGAACCTTGTGGGATGCCACTTGTGACCGGTTTCGAGTCTGACATGGCTCCAGCAACTCTGACTCTGTGGGTTCTGTCTTTGAAACAGTTTGCGACCCATCTTGTGACATAGGGGCTTATATTTAGGTTGGATAGCTTATCTATGATGCCCGAGTGGGGTATTGTGTCAAATGCCTTTATGAGGTCCAGATAGGCTGTGTGGACTACCTTCCCTTCATCTATGGCCTTGGTGACTGTTTCGAAGAAGTCGACCAGGTTGAAAAGGCAGGATCTGCCCTTGATGAAGCCAAATTGGGTAGGATCTAGTGTCTGTAGGTCCCCAATGTCTTTGTTTATGAGTTCCATGATGATCCTCTCCATAGCCTTGCAGACTAGGCTAGTCAGGCTTATGGGGTGATAGTTTCCAGGGTCCGTAGAGGCGCCACCTTTGTGGAGTGAGACCACTGTTGCTGTACGCCATTCTTTGGGCACATATCCTGTAGTGAGGCTGAGATTGTACAGCAGTTTTACTTGAGGGATTAGTTCTTCTTGGAGTTCATGTAGGATGCAACCCAGGACGCCATCTGGTCCCATGGAAGCAGTGTTTTTTGCTTTGGAGAGGGCGGCCTTCACCTGAGCATCAGAGATGTTTGGGGGGCTGCACTCTGCCGGGATAGATACTTGCTCTTTTGGGGGGGAGGGGGGGGAGTTTGCACTGAACCTGTTTGCCAGGATATTGGTGATGTCTGTGGGTTCAGTGTATTTTTTGTCGTTTAGAATCAACTCAGAACAAGTCTGGGAGTTGCATCCCAGGTTCCTAACATAATTGAAAAAAGCCTTATGATTGTCTTTAGTGTCCTGTGCAATTTTTATCTCGAAGCTGGCCTTGGAGGATTTTATTAGGGATCGTAATTTTTTGCTAGTACTGATCAGAGATGCCTTCCCTTTTAGGGATTTTGCTCTATCATGTAGTAGCTTCCTCCTTCTGTTGTACAGTTTATTTATGGCTGGGGTCCACCAGACTGGATGCCTGCCTTTGGATGATTGGGTCTTGATTTTGTTTGGGATAGCATGATCCATGCATTCCTGGAGATGTCCATAGAATGCGTTTATATAGGATTCTGCAGTTTGGGCCGTAGTTTCCACTGGCCCTGGGGCCTTGAAGGATTCCACTTCGGTTTTGAGAAGTGTGAAGTTCGCTTTTGAGACGTTTTTCACTGTGGTTTTCTGGGCTGGGGGTGGGGTCGGGATGTGGATATCCAGTGAAATTAATTTATGGTCTGATCTTACCAATGAGGGATATACTTCTGGTATGGAGCATAGAGTCCCCATGTTGGTAATGATCAGGCCTAGTATGTTTTCCCCTCTTGTGGGAGTGGTGACTAGTTGTTCCATAGCATTTGAGTTTATAAATTCCAGGAACCTTTGGGCTAAGGTGCTGGGGCTTGAGTAATGCTCCCAGTCTATGTTTGGGTAGTTGAAGTTGCCCAATATAATGGTGTTCGGAGAGATCTTCATGTACTCCAATGTTTTCAGGAAAGCCGATTGGGATTTCTGACTTTGAGAGGGTGGTCTGTAGGATGCTATAAACTGAAAAGCAGTCTTGCCCACTGTCAGTTGCACATGGATGGTCTCCGATACTTCGTGCAATGCCACTAACCTGGAGGTGTGGTTATCCTTGATAAATATGGAAACTCCCCCTCCTTTTGTGGTTCAGTCCGGGTTTTTGGGCCGAAAAGCATGATATGAGGTATAACCTGGTAGTGCTGGGGTGCTCTCTGGAGCCTTGAACCAGGTTTCTGTCACTGCACAGATATCGATGTTCTCCATACTGAGGAGAGCTTCGAGTGCGTGCATCTTGAGGTTAAGACTTCTGACGTTTAGCAGCATTATCCTTAGTTTCTGGTTCCTTGTGCTGTCTATGGAGGTGGGTTTGACTTTTGAGCCTTGCCCAATTGCCTAATATTGGGAAAAGGATGCTAAGGATAAAGCTGCCAGGTAAGAGGAAAAGAGGAAGGCCTAAGATAAGGTTTATGGATGTGGTGAGAGAGGACATGCAGGTGGTTGGTGTGACACAGCAAGATGTAGAGGACAGGAAGAAATGGAAACAAATGATCCGCTTTGACGACCCCTAATGGGAACAGCCAAAAGAAAAAGAAGAAGAAGGAAAATGAATGTTTGACTGAAAAGGCTGTTGCAAAAATGATTGTGTTATACCAGTTACTGTGTATGTGCAAGTGTCCATGTGTTAGGGTTAGAGTAAGGGTTAGGTAAATGGAGAGATTTAATATTCTGTAGGAGTACAGTTAGGGAACAGGTTTTATTAACAATGTGTAGGGTTGCATTTAGGGGCAGGAGTAGAGTTAGGGTTAGCAGACAAGCAAGGGTGGGCAGAGGGTGAATCCTGATTGCCACAACTAACATAGTTATGGCTTTCATACTGTGAATATATTGTGCATACTGTACAGTTTAGTACGTTCTGTATATTATTTATCACTGCTCTGCATAACTGAAGTAATTATGTAACAAGTCTTGAAGAACACAGAAATAACAAGAAAGAATAGTAGCTTATAGTGCCTGCAGTTTAGTATTACAAACTTACTTGAGGAAAGTAAGCAGTGTGGCATGCTGCCAGTGAAGCTGAAGAATGCGTTCTATTGGGTCAGAGGGCAAGGCCTGACTTGCAGTAATACCTGGAAGTAGCTCTCCACTCAAGTGTAACAGCATGTCATAAACTGTTCTTGTGTCTTTCTGAAGCTGATATCTGTAAGAAGATGTCTTTCTGGTTTGTGGAGTTGACATTTGTATTTTGCACACGGCTCTGAAAAATAAGTAATAACAAATCATGCTCAACAATCCAAAATATTTTTACTTGATGCTTAGGCTCTGCTCATGATAACAAATGGATAAATCTATGTAAAGAAAAAATAAAGCCTAGACAAATCGATCTTTCTGCTGTTTCATACTAAAAGTTGAAAAATTTCCATGCACTGTAGTAGCATGGTCATAATCTGGACAGTTGCTATATATAATGTCAGATTTTTGTCATATGTACATGCCATGTCTAAAAACTTTTAACATCAACAACATGGCAACAGATTTTTTTTTAATCTGGATTTGTTCCTAGTATACCACAAACCACAGTGAAATGTCAATGTTTCTGTTATATGTTAAGCAGAAGAAAGGCATATTTGTAGTCTGTGTGATCCATGCCATATCATTTAACATCTTGTGTTGTTGCCAGTCTATGAAGTATGTATGTAAAAAGAAACAGGTTCTTGTTCATTTCCTGTTTCAGCTTCCATGTTTTACTTTACAGAACTGCAAATAAACACTATTTATTTTTTTGGTAACAATAAACTGCTGACATATAGAACAGTTGCATTTTGAGGAAAAGTACCCCTTATGTGGGAGTGAGGTATAAGCAGTTCACTTATTCTGGGTTGCACATCTAAATGCTTTAAATGACAACTATGACAGAAAGAATGGTATTCAATTACCGCCTTAGATATTGTGGAACAGTAAACGGATGAGGTCCTTTAGGCCATCCAAACTGAATGAACCATTTCTGCACTGCAGTCAGAACCCTCTGACAGAAGAGTCCTTGTTCTGTGTCCTCATCAGGAAAAAGCAGAAGCCCCCATTTGTCCTTCACACCCTGACCTAGACTGACAGAATCAGAGCCATTTCTCTTTCCATTTAAAATGCCATCTGTGTAATCTGGGTCTAGAAAAAAGAACATTTGAAGACATTTAAACAGTACTTATACTCAGATAATCTTCAAATTCCATCAAAATATTATTAAGGTCATTATAACAATGCTTTTATCAATTATGGATGAAGATGGAGAGAAATCAAGTGTGTGTGCGTGTGTGTGTGTGTGTGTGTGTGTGTGTGTGTGTGTGTGTGTGTGTGTGTGTGTGTCTGTGTGTCTGTGTGTATGTCTTCCAACAGTGTAAACTGATGGTAGCCGAGCTATATTTAACAACATACTGTAACAGTATTCAATATGCTAACATTTTAAAATATTACTGCAGTTTGATTTTGTGTGCTTAGTAAAGAAACAAAAGTATAACTTTTAGTTATGTACTTACCATAACTTTAGATGTTTGGGATCCATCTCGCCTACATTCTGTACTGATGGGCTCGGAGCCGATCCCTCGGCTCCGACTCGGCACGCTATGCTATAGAGCGAGGCCTCTTATTGGCTGAGCTATTTCTTATCCCAGGATGCACCACCACTAATCCCCCAGATCTTGTTTGTCCGCATTCATGCACACATGCACAACTTGTTTATATAACATTGTTAGATGTTTCAAGATGAAACAACAGGATTCGGACCTTCTGATATCCTCTGATCTCCAAGTAAGGGGGAAGGAGGGTGGGTTATTAGGAATGTAGGCGAGATGGATCCCAAACATCTAAAGTTATGGTAAGTACATAACTAAAAGATGTTATGTGATCCTATCTCGCCTACATTCTGTACTGATGGGACAGCGTCCCTAGCACCTAAATCCTGGGTGGCTCATTGGAAAACACTCCTGAGCACTGTGGAACCAAATGAAGCTCGTCCTCTAGATGCCACATCCAATTTGTAGTGGGAAATGAAAGTGTGCGGGGAAGACCATGTAGCTGCAGCACAAATGTCACTAATGGCAAGCTTAGAATGAAATGCTATCGAAGTAGCCATAGCCCTTGTAGAATGAGCTTTGACAGAGGTGGTAAGTTCTTTGTTAGAATAAGAATAAGCTTGAGTAATACAGTCCCTGATCCATTTGGCAATAGTGACCTTTGTGACAGCTTTGCCCAATTTATTGTCTGCAAAGGATACAAACAACTGATCTGTTTTCCTTGTTTGTTTGGTCCTGTCTAAATAAAAACGCAACTGCCTGTGGACATCTAGTGTGTGTAATATGAATTCTGCTTTGTTAGAATATTTTGGAAAAAAGACTGGAAGTTCTAACGATTGTTGTAAGCAGAAACTGGAACAAACTTTAGGGACAAAGGAAGGATTTGGCCTTAGAGATACTCTGTCTTTGTGAAAAACCAAGTACGGGGGTTTTACTGACAAAGCTTGAAGCTCTGAAACTCTTTTGGCAGAAGTAATCTCCACCAGAAAAGCAGTTTTCCATGATAGAAACTTTAGATCACATGTAGCCGCCGGTTCAAAGGGGGAGGAAGTTAAGGCGCGTAACACCACATCGAGATCCCATGGAGGTGCAGGATGAGAAATCGGAGGTCTTAACAGAGCAGCACCTTTCAAGAAGGTCTTACACAATCTGTTGCTCATTAAAGGTGGGTTTATGGATTCGTGAAAATTGGAAATCGCTGCCAATTGGACCTTGATGGTAGAGACTGAAGAGCCTTGATTGAAAAGAGAAGTTAAAAATTTTAGTACTTCTGCCACGGGAATAGAGATGGGGTCCAGGCCCCGGAGTTGAGCCCAAATAGCAAATCTTTTCCATTTGCTAGAATACAGTTTCTTTGTAGCAGACTTATGGGCCAAAGATAATATGTGTACAACCTCTGGATCCAATGTATGACTCCTGACTATAGTCGGAAGAGGAGGAGCCATGCCGTCAATTTTAAGGTGTGCAGGGACTGGTGGAATAGTCCCGACTGATGAACCAAAAGGTCTGGGATCTGATCCAGGAACCATGGACCTTCCAGAGCATATTTCCGAAGAAAGGGAAACCATACTTGACGAGGCCAGTAAGGAGCAACTAAGATCATTTTGCTCCCCAAGAGAGATGCCTTTTGGATCACCCTGGGAAGGAGAGGAACTGGAGGAAAGGCATAAAGCAAGCCGGTGGGCCAAGGACGGGCTAGTGCGTCCATGGGGCTCTTCCCCGGAGTTGGGGTTAGAGAGAAGAACTCTTTGCACTTCGCATTTAGTGGAGTAGCGAAGAGGTCGCAACACGGAACTCCCCATTTGCTGAAAATCTGACTTGCAACTGTCATGTTCAGAGACCATTCGTGAGGAGAGAGGATGGTCCTGCTCAGTCTGTCGGCTATCACATTGGACTTGCCCGGGATATGAGTAGCCACTAGAAAGCGTTTGGTCGAGACTGCCCATTCCCAGACTCTCATGGCCTCTCTTCAAAGAGGATAGGATCTGGTTCCTCCCTGTTTGTTCAGGTACCAGACAACTGACATGTTGTCTGAGTGAACGGCAATTACGCCCTGAGGGAGATAATCGTGAAGGGCTTGAAGGGACAGAAGTACTGCCATCATTTCTAGGATGTTGATATGAAGTAGGGTCTCTTCCGGGTGCCATCTGCCTTGGACTGACCTGCCCAGGGAATGCCCCCCCCACCCCATCTGGGAGGCGTCCATGGTCAAAGTGGCCGCAGGAGGAGGAGGAACAAAGGGTCGTCCCTGATCCAAATTGGAGGGCACTAGCCACCAGCGAAGGTCCCGTTTGCATGTTTCCGTGATCCATATGAGGTGACTGAGAGGGAGTTCCTGAAAGGACCACTGAGCTGAAAGAAGCCACTGGAGAATTCTCATGTGCAACCTTGCCAAGGGGACTAGAAGAACCGTGGTGGACATGGACCCCAATAGCTGCAGGACCATCCTGGCTGGGGCTTTGGACCTGGGAAGTAAGGCTCGAACTTGAGTCTGTATGGTCTGTATTCTGTCTGTAGGTAGATAGACCCGCATTTGGTTTGAGTCTATCTCTACCCCTATGAATCTTATTCGTTGAGATGGCAGCAACACAGACTTTGGCCAATTGAAGGTGATTCCAAGGGAATTGCCCAGTGATATAGTGGCATGTAGGCTCCGCAGTAGTAGATGCTTGGAGGTGGCAGTTAGGAGCCAGTCGTCTAGATACGGAAACACCTGGAATCCTAGACTTCTCAGGTGAGCAGTCACGACTGCCAAGCACTTGGTGAACACCCTGGGGGCTGTGGTGAGACCAAAGGGCAGCAAGCGGAACTGAAAATGACTGCCTCCTAGGCTGAAGCGCAGATGTCTCCTGGATGCTTGATGTACCATGATATGGTAATAAGCGTCCTTGAGATCTATGGAGCACATCCAAACACCTTTCTCCAGCAATGGGAGAATGGTTTGTAGGGTGACCATTCGGAACTTGGACTTTCTGACTGAGCGGTTTCGGATGCTGAGGTCCAAAATGGGCCTCAAGTCCCCGGTCTTTTTTGGCACCAAAAAGAATCTTGAGTAAGTCCCTAATCTGATCTGGTCTGCGGGGACTGGTTGGATGACTCCTTTTTGCAGCAGCTTTGAAACTTCTGAGGCTGCAGTATCCCGTTGACTGGGTGGCGGGTCCGGGATTTTTTTGGACTGAGGTGGGGAGTGAGAGAAAGGGATGGTATAACCTCCGGCGATAATTCGAAGCACCCATCGGTCCTGAGAGATACCTTCCCAGGCTTTCAGGTGCTTCGAAAAACGACCCCCGACTGGCTCCAGAGCTGCACAGTCGGGCAATCCCTCAGGGACTGTGAAAGGCTGAAGAGCCACGAAAGGACTCGTGGTCTCCAGTGTTGCGAGGGCCTCTGCCGCCTCTGGGATGGCGTCTTCCGGAAGAATTTCCCCCTCCCCTGCCTCTGGAAGGGGGATCCTCCTGCTGAGAGGGGTAAGGCTTCTGAGATCTACGGAACCACATTTTCCCTCCTCTTTTAGCCTTGGGATAAGGCCGAAAGGGAGTGGAAAATCATGCCCCTATGGCAGTCAGAGTCTTACCCTCCTGTTCACAGCAGGTCAGTGTGTCCTTCACCTTGGGTCCAAACAGGGAGGACCCATCAAAGGGGGCTTCGGCGAAGGAAGACTCAAAGGCCTCCGCGAAATGACACAGGCGGAGCCAGGCTTGTCTCCGTAGAGCAATGCCTGTACTGCTTACTCGCCCCATCGGCCGCATAAGAAATGAGCCTCATGGACGAGTTTGAAATGGACGACAATGTAGCCAGCTGAGAGCCAACCGTCTGGGCCAGCTCCTCAGGCAGGTTACCCAAGAGGGTATCGGATAGTTCTTTAATCAGATCCCTCTGAAATCTAGTAAAGTGCGTAAGGTAGTTCAAGGACCTTAATGTAAAGGCCGCTGAACTTAGGGTGCGCTTTCCGTACCGATCCATGCTCCTAGACTCCTTATTAGGAGGATGGACGGATGTCGAAGCCTCTGCTACATCTTGCTGGGTAGCAGATGCCACCACCAAAGCATCTACAGCCACACCTTTAGTTAGAAACTCTTTTTTAGGGGGTGCCGAGAGGAACTTATTCGGATGAGCAGGCACCGGTTCCACAGAGTCTGGGTGTTCCCACGCCCTTCGACAGATCAAATCCAAGAGCTCATCGAAGGGCGGAGACACCCAGGAGGCGGTGGGCTGAGCCCCGAAGACCTTAAGGAACACCGACTCATCAGCAGAAGGAGGTTTGGACTGCCAGCCGCCTCGTTGTTTAAGGGCTTCCTGGATGTCTGCAAAGGAGACATCATCCGAGGACGACTTAGGGGACCCCTCTGCATCATCGAGATCAGTGTCTGATGTAAGAGACTCATCAGGGGAGCCAACGTGCTTCCTCTTGCACGATCTTTTCCTGGGGGGTTCTTCCAAAGAGGCTTCAGAAGGACCTCCAGGAGGGGGGGGGGACCCCAGTGGGGGTAACCTCAGGCCCCGGGGCTCCGCTGTCTAAGGACAGGGGGACTGCCAAAGACCCAGTCTTAGTATGCAGGGAAGGAGCTGGGGAGACCGTGGAGGTAGCCAAAAAAGATTTGGCTAACGCACTCCTCATAGCCCTGAAGGCGGGACCACCAGAATCCTGGGAGGGTCCCACCTCCGTGGCCACGACAGTGGACGGCACTCCCGCCGCCGACGCACCAAGAGGGAGACTTGGGACCGAAAACATCAATCCCGAAGCATCCCCCCCAGGGCCGAAGGAAGAAGTCCGTGTACTGAACTCCGACCCAAGAGCCGGAATTGGAGTAAGGATCGGGCCCGACCCTAAAACCTCCACCGGTTCCACCAGCACCGGCTCCAATGGTGCCGAGGCTGTTGGAGGAGGAACCATAGTAGGGAGGTGGACCATCGGCTCCGCCAATGGGCTGGAGCCGAAACTAGCTTTTGGAACACCGGAGACTGGAAGAGTCTTAGGAGCACCCTGTTGATGTCCGAATCAGACATCTTGGATGATCTGGAGGATACTGATCGGGTCCGAACCGATTTCTCCATCGGCTCCAAAGGACTAGGGGACCGGCTCCGAATGGATTCTACCACTATCGGCTCCGAGGGAGATCTCAAGGCAATTTCCCTTGGTGCCGATAAGGACTTCGCCCGGGGAAGAGTCTGAGCTGGTAACCCTCATCAGCTCCAATATCAGTGGAGCCGATGAAGGTGACCGCCTCGATGCCCCAGTCCTCGGCTCCAAACCAGAGGGGTCGAGGCTGGAGGCATCGAGGCAGACTTCGCCCTCGGCTCCGAAGTCCGTGGAGCCGATGGAGAAGTCTGCCTAGGTTTTTTGGCAGTCGGTTCCGACAGACTTGTCAGAGCCGACGCTTTCTTCTTTTTTGAAGGAGAGGGAGATGAAGATAAAGCCTCCTCGAAGGATGGCTTGATTAATACCTTAAGGATTAATTTGTTTTTCCTCTCCTGGAGGACTCTTGATGAGAAGGCGTGACACACGCTACATGATTCTTGTAGGTGCTTGGCGCCTAAACAGTAAACGCACGAGGAGTGGTCGTCCGTTATGGACATCTTAAAACCACACCTCGTGCATTTTTTAAACCCGGAGGGTTTATGTTCTTTGGACATGACTAGAGAACAACACAGTTATCTAAATAACACGAAAAAATGTAGTTTAGAAATTCAAAATATAAAGTTATATATATATATATATTTTTTTTTTTACAAACAACTGCACAAGAAAAAACAACACAGAAAGAGAGGGTCAAGACCCTCTAACTAAAACGGGTACTTGACCCACTAATAAACGCTAGCCACAAATAACGCTAGAATAGCAAAAGGGGAAGGCCCCTCTAACTAAAACGGAAACCTTCCCTTAACAAAATATAACAACTTTCTCAACAGAATCAGCAAATATACACACGTATCACAAAAATAGCTGTTAAAACAGCTTTTGGTTTGAAAACTAGGAAATTCCTGACAGGAAAAGTCTAAACAAATTAGTACTTAGCCCAGCCAAGTTGAGACCACGTCTTAGCTTGTAAGCGGCAAACGAGATCTGGGGGATTAGTGGTGGTGCATCCTGGGATAAGAAATAGCCCAGCCAATAAGAGGCCTCGCTCTATAGCATAGCGTGCCGAGTCGGAGCCGAGGGATCAGCTCCGAGCCCATCAGTACAGAATGTAGGCGAGATAGGATCACATAACATCCAGCCATTACTGTTCTTAAAATTGTTTGTTAATTTTCTCATAAAAGAAAATTTATAGTGAATGGAAAATGTATACAAGAAGCATAACCAAAACAGTAATGAAGCTTTTGCACATAAGATTTCAAGGTGCTTCTAGAAGTAAATTACTATTTATTTATTTTATTTTGTTTACTGGGAAAGTCCGACTGTGCACAAGTCCTATTTTCAGTAGAGGTCCAGGGAGAAAAGCTTCTTATAAAATACATATTTACAATGAGCAACAATAAAAATTAAACATTTTAAGCATTACTTTGCAGGTAGTATTGAGACAAATAGAAAAGACATTTATGATATACATTAGAAATTATATTATTTTACATAAGACAAAGACATGTTAACATGTAATAGCTTGAGATACAAGAGCAATGACAATGCAGGCAGGGTCAGTGTATGTATATTGACATAAATGACGTAGGATGTCACTACAGCAGAATATAAGCAGAAATAATAAAAAAAAAAAAAACATAAGTAGAAAAAGTTCTGACAATAGAGAAGTTGAGATAACAGTAGATATGGAAGATGATGAGGTGGGTAAGGAGAGAGTATTAAGAAATGTGGGCTTAATCAGGATGGGAGCATGAGCATTGCCATGAGGAAGTTAAGTGTTGTTATAGTTGTTTGAAATCTGTGGTAATGTCTTGTTTTATGGAGAGTGGAATGGAGTTCCCAGTGCTTAGCAACACAGGCTGAGTAAAGCGAGTCACTTGCACTGTTTTGAGACTTGGTCCTGATAAGGAAATAATTGTTCTGTGAGCAGACATTCCCAGGACTGAAGTAGTGTTTGATGGACTGGTGTGGGGTTTGTGTATTATTTTATGGGCAATAAGCAGTTGGGAATAAGATAAACTAGGTAGTTCAAACCAGTGTAGGTGCTTCAGTGCAAGGCAGTGTTATGAACAGTTTGATAAGTTGGACTGAATAGTTAAGGTGGAGTGAAGGACAGTATGGATGGGTGCTGCATAGAGAAGTGAAGGGAAAAGATAAGATGTTGCTACAGAATTCCTAGTGTAGTCAGTGCGAAAGAGTTTGTTTCTGTAGAGGAAGCCCAGATTTTGGTGACTTCTCCTGATGACCTGAGTGAGGTATTCATCATATTTTTAAGTTATCATTTAAGGCACCAAAAACCTTTGTGTTAGAAACAGTTTCAGTTGAGGTATTATTTGCTGATGTGATGCTGAAGGATTGTTTCTGTGCATTATAACAAACAAACAAATGATAAAATAAAAATGATTTTTGATGCAAAAAAAAGGTTAATGACACCTTATAATGCTTATCACATGGAATAATGAGAAGCTGAGGGGAAGGAGAAAGAAAACAGTAGGGAAAGTGGCAGAGACTTAAAAGGATATTTTGGAGTGAGAAAAGGGCACAAGGCAGATAAAAAAATAAGAATGGAAGCAAAAGGTAACAGTCATAAGGGAAATATAAAGTGAAAAGAAAAATTACACTGGAAGTAGAAAGTGAATGAAGGATGTAAGCATAAGACTGAGAAAGAAGAAAGGCTAAGTTTGGGTGCAGATCAAAATATGCCCCATTTTAAATATGTAAGATATATTTTTTACATTTATTTACAAATATAACATCACTATTACTGAACTAGCCAGCCTTTGCAAAGTTGATATGTTTGCTGAAAAAAATGGTTTGCAGGAAAAAAACAACTAAAGAAAAGTGATAAATTGGTTTGTTTATTTTATTTATTTATTTACATTTGCTTACCAGGGCAGGGCACTGGTACAATGAACCACAATTTTCAGAAGTAGCCCCCACCATCACCCTCCTACACAATCAAAGTGTTTCTAGAAAGCATACTTTTTCAATCAGCCTGGGTTGTAATAAACATTACAATTACTACAACATAAACAGAAAATACAATACAAATGCAAGATAACCAGTGGTACGGCAATGAGTTTTAGTACTTTATATAGGCATTCACTATGATAGCAATGTATTTTGTTAAAAAGATGTGGAATAATCAGAGATGAAGCAAGATGGATAGTTCACATCAGAAAGAGGACAATAAGTAGAGCAATATCAGGTAAGTACAGGGGATTCCAATGATAAGTGGGGGAAGTAAATATGAAAGGGGTTAGTACGGGTTTAAGAATTACATATATATTTACAAGGTGTTTGTTTTATCATATGCTAGTGAGGATTATAGAGGAGCCCATGTAAAGGTTATTTAGTAGATGTAGTAGAAGATTTGATTACTTATGTAAAGGGACCTCTGCTATTACAGGTACAATTAACATTTCTCTTGCAGAAAGTTACAGTATCCTGATATTTTAGTTATATAGGTTCATAGGTTTATACTAGGCTATCTGCCCTAAGGCATTTATAAGCCTAGCCCAAAGTTTTGTGGCTTACGCCACCCCTTATATGAAAAAATACTGTGCCCGTTAGTTTGTTGTGCCTCTGTCCAGCAGTGACACAGAGATGATTCCCGGGGTAAACCTACGATCTCCCATCCACAGGTCAAGATTTCTCTTGAACAGAGCCAGCAATATGTTTTGGTAGGGATTACCATAGTCTGGGGGCTAGGAGTGAGAAGCTGTGGTCAGTGGTGAAGTTAATCTGAATGAGAAAACTACCACTGCCCAGTTGAGAAAGACAAATATTTAATGAATGGAAATAACTGAAATGTACCTGGAATTAATTCTTCATATGATGAGTTGGTGATTTCATATGTAGAGCTGGAGGAGGAGGTACACGATAATACTCCTGGTGTGTAGCATGGACGCAGAACTGCTTCCCCAGCAGTCTCTACATCACTTTGTCCAATCTGTCCTATAAAAGGAATATAAAGAAAGTTGTCACCAAAATAAATTAAGATCCACTTGACCAAAAGTGTTCCCAGAAATTTTGAAATGTATACCAACTTTCTGAAATACCCCCTGCCAAGCATAGCACTACACCAGCCCTGTGTTTCTATAAAACATACTTTTTCAATACTAACTTACAAGGGTTCTGAAAAAAACACATGAAAATGAACCATGGAAAATATGGTGGGCTTTTTAAATTGAAATTTTAGCATCTCATTAAACAAACTAAATTATTTTACAAAGTATGTGCTGTGGATTATGTGACATAAGGCATACCTGGCAACACCCTTGCTCTTGACCATTGAATACTTTCACATCAACTGACATACATGCATTTTCCAGCAAAACAGAGCACATAGTTTATATACCTATCCATAAAATATTCAAAGCATTTAGCAGGATTTTTTAAATTTTCAGTAACTGTAATGCACTGCATGAAATGTAGCTATCAGAAGCAAAAAAACACCAGGCTCATCAATAACTGCCACTTTTAGTTCAATCCCTCTATTCTCTTGTGTATTTGCAGAGGTTCACTCTCAGACATGCATTTTAGCCTCTTTTTTTCAGTGATATTACAACATTCTAGTTTTCCACAGCATATTAAAACTCACTGTGGAAATCTGCATGACAGTTTTGAAAGTGTAACCTTTTCTCTTCCTATACGTCTCTCTTAATAGGCATCTCATTTCATGCACACCTACTACACATTTATCAGATCTAGTGTTGAGTGCAAGTCATGCATAGGGACAAGATGCATGAGACTGACAGAGTAATATGATTGCTGGCCCACACAGTACAAATCAGAACAGAAGGAAAATTGCAAATAGAATTGAGCTACAAATGTTGATCTCTGGTCTGTAAAGAGCTTGTACAAAAAGTAAATGGCAGGAGGCCTTGACCATGGCTATACAGTACAGCATGGGGGCATGTATACACTGACAGTTACTGGAATTATATATCAAACAGATGACCACACAGATCTATACCTTAAGCAGCATAAGTTGTATGCAGAGGAAGACCTACATACAACTGCTCCTTCTGCCATGTCTAATATTACAAGGTGAGGCACACATGCATGAGTTTCAAATATACATTTGGCAAAAGGGACGTCTAGATGGTCTGCAGCCTTGCAAAGTGGCACACAGTACTCAGGTGGAATGATGTATCCCAACCACATGAAGTACAGTAAGATTCAACAAGTTTGCCATTAAAAAGATGGGATGAGCCAAGGACAAGAACATGGGTGGCCAGAAGGGAGAAAGGTCAAAATGGTGTGATGCTACTGTATGATGTCCAACATGAAAGGAGGGATTGCTATCCACCATGGTAACAGACACAGCCTGGAAACAACAGTGCACTTTTAAATTTAGAATGGTCATGGCAGTGACTAATGACTGCAGCACTACTCTGTGTCAAACATCTCCTTTTCCCATATAGACTTTTATACACAACAATGCTCCAAACTGCTCTACTTTGTATTGTAGCTGTTCTACATGGGATGTACTACACTATCCTTTGTGTTGTAGTCACAATTTCCCTGATATAAGGCTCCCTGCCATCTCTCTCTCACACACACACACACACACACACACACACACACACACACACACACACACACACACACACACACACACACACACACACACACTCCTGGCAAGAAGGCAGATCATCTACAGTGCATTCCCTGGTCAGTTACTTTGGATTAGTCTACCATGTAAAACATTGGAAATGTTACAGTACAGAACAAGAAATGTATGTAGCCTGGTAACTTCAGTTACATTCATCAGGTGTGGGACCTGCACCTAATGGGTTTAGCCATGTGTTTGTCATGAAATTCATCTGCTCATTGGGCTGAGAGGAGTATGGGGATTAGACAGTAGTATTCTCTGGCATTCTTGAAATATACTCTAACAGGCAGTATTCATGTGTCTTTACACTCTGATGCATGGCACTAATGCTTTACTAGGACATAATTGATCTGCGACAGATTTTCTAGCATGTTTCTGACTTTGGATGCTTGTGGCCTCATGGTTTTCAACACAACAGCCCTATGTACTGTAGACCAGTGTCCACTGAATATTTTTGTGCCAGGAACAATTATCCATTTATCTGGCTGCATGGGCTGGGCATTCTCAAAACATAGGAGAGATGCTCTATGTGAAAAGATTCAGGAATGGACATGTATATTATGATATACGTAACCAATATAGCCAAATTAAAAAAAAAATCATAGATGTACTGTTAATATGAAACAGACCTCAAGTACTGTGCTTGTAGTATATTAACAACTAAATAAACAGTGTTACCATTTTACAGCTTGAGATGGAATAACCAAAAGAGGGAAACTTTTAGTTATGTACTCACCATAACTTCAGATGTTTGGGATCCATCTCGCCTACATTCTGACTGATGGGTTCGGAGCCGATCCCTCGGCTCCGACTCGGCACGCTTATGCCAAAGAGCGAAGTCTCTTATTGGCTGAGCTTACTATATCCCAGGATGCACCACTACCAGTCCCCCAGATCTAGTTTGTCCGCAAACATGCACACATGCACGCCCTGCTTATATAACATCGTCAGATGAAACAAGATAAAACAGTAGAACTCAAAACCGTTCAATCTCTTCTGATCTCCAAGGCAGGGGAAGGAGGGTGGGTATTAGAATGTAGGCGAGATGGATCCCAAACATCTGAAGTTATGGTGAGTACATAACTAAAAGATGTTATGTGATCCTATCTCGCCTACATTCTGACTGATGGGACAGCATCCCTAGCACCTGAATCCTGGGTGGCTCACTGGAAAACACTCCTGAGTACCGTGGAACCAAATGATGCTCGCCCTTTAGATGCCACATCCAATTTATAGTGGGAAATGAAAGTGTGCGGATTGGACCAAGTAGCCGCAGCACAAATCTCCGATATATCGAGCTTGGAATGAAAAGCTATAGAAGTCGCCATAGCTCTGGTAGAGTGAGCTTTGATAGATGTTGTAAGTTGCTTATTCAAGAAGAATAAGCCTGAGTTATACAATCTCTAATCCATTTGGAGATAGTAGCTTTGTGATGGTTTTACCCAATTTATTGTCTGAGAAGGACACAAACAACTGGTCTGACTTACGAAATTGCTGAGTCCTGTCTAAATAGAAGCGCAATTGCCTGTGAACATCCAATTTATGGAGAGTGTATTCTGCTTCATTGGAGAATTTTGGGAAGAAAACTGGTAGCTCCAGAGATTGTTGGAGACAGAGATTAGAACAGACCTTTGGGACAAAGGATGGATTAGGCCTAAGTGATACTCTATCCTTGTGGAAAATCAAGTACGGTGGTTTAATAGACAGGGCTTGAAGCTCTGAAACTCTTCTTGCAGAAGTAATTGCAACTAAGAAGGCAGTTTTCCAAGACAGATATTTTAACTCACATGTAGCAGCCGGTTCGAAGGGGAAGATGTTAATGCCAAGCACCAAATCAAGATCCCACGGAGGCAGGATGAAAAACTGGGGGTCTTAACAGGCCCGCACCTTTAATGAAAGTTTTGCATAGTCTGCTGCTCATCAATGGAGGATCCATGGATTCGTGGAATTTAGAGATAGCCGCTAGTTGGACTTTAATAGTAGAGACAGAAGATCCTTGATTAAACAGGGATGTTAAGAATTTCAAAACCTCTGGGATAGGAGCAGTGATAGGGTCTAAGCCCTTGAGTTGAGCCCAGATAGCAAACCTCTTCCACTTACTGAGGTACAATTTGTTAGTGGTGGGTTTGTGGGCCGAAGATAAAATGTGAACAACTTCCGGTCTAATGTGTGACTTCTGACTAAAGTCGGAAGTGGAGGAGCCAAGCTGTCAACTTCAAAGATCA
Organism: Protopterus annectens; assembly: GCF_019279795.1. NCBI lineage: Eukaryota > Metazoa > Chordata > Ceratodontiformes > Protopteridae > Protopterus > Protopterus annectens. The sequence goes on from NC_056735.1 coordinate 481,827,665, forward strand.
AGGGACTGATGCTGATGCCCCGACTGATGAATTAACAGGACTGGATTTAGGTCTAAAGTCCACGGATCGCCCACCGCATGCTTCTCCAGGTAAGGAAACCATACCTGACGAGGCCAGTATGGGGCAATCAGTATCATTGGACCCCAATTGAGAAGCTTTTGAATGACTTTGGAGAGAAGTGGAATCGGAGGAAAGGCATAAAGTAGCCCTGTTGGCCAAGGTTGTGCTAGAGCATCCATAGCTGGTACTCCCTGATGTGGAATCAAGGAGAAGAACCTTTTGCACTTGGTGTTTAGTGGAGTTGCAAATAGGTCGCAGCACGGCGTCCCCCATCTCCTGAAAACCTGAGCTGCTACTGTTTGGTTTAGAGACCACACGTGAGGAGAGAGAATTGTCCTGCTCAATTTGTCTGCCAATATATTTGATTTTCCCGGAATGTGGGTCGCTACCAAGAAGCGGTTGGTAGCTACAGCCCATTCCCACACTTTCATGGCCTCTCTGCAAAGGGGGTAAGATCTGGTCCCTCCTTGTTTGTTCAGATACCAGACCACCGACATGTTGTCTGTGTGGATGGCGATGATGCCCTGAGGAAGAAACTTGTGTAAGGCCTGTAGGGATAGAAGTACAGCCCTCATCTCCAACACATTGATGTGGAGAAGAGCTTCGCCTGGAAGCCAGGAGCCCTGAACTAGCCTGCCCAGACAATGCCCCCACCCTATCTGGGAGGCATCTGTCGTCAGGGTAACCACTGGAGAGGGAATAACAAAGGGGCTTCCTTGATTCAGATTGGATGTCTGAAGCCACCAGCGAAGGTCCCGTTTGCATGTTTCCGTAATCATGATGTGATGATTGAGGGGAAGATCCTGAAAGGACCATTGAGTTGACAATAGCCACTGAAGAATCCTCATGTGCAATCTTGCCAGAGGAACTAAAAGAACCGTGGCAGACATTGAACCTAAAACTTGTAGAACCATCCTGGCTGGGGCTTTGGATCTCGAGATCAGAGCTTGAACTTGGCCCTGTTAAGTTTGGATCCTTTCGGCAGGAAGAAAGACGCGCATCAATTTTGAGTCTATCTCTGCTCCTATGAACCTTATGCGTTGAGAGGGCAGCAAGACAGACTTTGACCAATTGAATGTAATCCCCAGGGTAGCACCCAGGGAGATGGTGGCTTTGAGGTTGTCCATTAGTAGATGCCTGGTGGTGGCAGATAGGAGCCAGTCGTCCAGATAGGGAAACACTTGGAATCCAAGACTTCTCAGGTGAGCCGTCACTACTGCCAAACACTTGGTGAACACCCTGGGGGCTGTGGTGAGACCAAAGGGCAGAGCACAAAATTGGTAATGACTGACTCCAAGGCTGAAGCGCAGATACCTCCTGGACGCCTGATGTATCGGTATGTGATAATAGGCGTCCTTGAGGTCTATGGAGCACATCCAAACATCCTTCTCCAACAATGGGAGAATGGATTGTAACGTGACCATTCGGAATTTGGATTTCGTGACGGATTGGTTCAGTCTGCTGAGATCCAATATTGGTCTCAGGTCCCCTGTCTTTTGGCACTAAAAGAACCTGGAGTAATTTCCTGATCCGATCTGGTCTGTGGGGACCGGTTGGATGACTCCTTTTCTAGCAGCTTTAAAGCTTCTGCGGCTGCCATTTCCCTTTGACTGGGTGGTGGGTCCGGGATTTTTGGACGTTGGGGGTGAGTATGTGAATGGGATGGTGTAACCTCCGGCATGATCCGAAGCACCCATCTGTCCTGAGTGATTGACTCCCAGGCTTTTAGGTGCTTGGCAACGACACCCGACTGGCTCCGAGCAGCACAGCCGGGCAATCCCTCATGATGTGTGGGAGGCTGAAGAGCCACGAAAGGACTCGCGGTCTCCAGAATTGCGGGGCCCTCTGCCGCCTCTGGGACGGCGTCTCCCAGAAAAATTTCCCGTCCTCTGCCTCTGGAAGGGAATCTTCCTGCTGTTGGGGAAAAACTTGAGATTTATGAACCACATCTTCCCTCCTTTAGCCTTGGGGTAAGGCCGAAAGGGAGTGGAATAACGGGCACCTACGGCAGATAAAGTTTTTCCCTCTTGCTCACAGTGGGTAAGGGTGTCTTTAACCTTCGGTCCAAACAAAGAGGACCCATCAAAGGGAGCGTCGGCGAAGGAAGACTTGAAGGCCTCCGCAAACTGACACAAGCGGAGCCAGGCTTGTCTCCGTAGAGCCACGCCTGTGCCTGCTGCTCTACCCGCCCCTTCGGCCGCATAGGAAATGAGCCTCATGGACGAGTTAGAAATTGACGTAAGGATAGCCAACTGAGAGCTAACCGACTGGGCTGGCTGCTCAGGTAGGTTACCCGAGAGGGAATCTGACAACTCCTTGACCAGATCCCTCTGAAGCCTGGTAAAATGTGCCAAATAATTCAGAGACCTTAAAGTAAAGGCCGCTGAAGTCAGGGTGCGCTTCCCACCTGTCCATGCTCCTAGACTCCTTATTAGGAGGATGGACGGACGCTGAAGCCTCTGCCACGTCCTGTTGTGTAGCAGATGCCACCACCATGGCATCTACAGCCACGCCTTTAGTGAGGAACTCCTTCTCGGGGGGAGCAGACAAAAATTTATTTGGACGAGAAGGGACTGGTTCCACGGTATCTGGATGTTCCCACCCTTCGACAAACTAAATCCAGAAGCTCGTCGAAGGGCGGAGACACCCAGGAGGCGGAGGGCTGAGCCCCAAAGGCCTTGAGGAGCAGTGACTCATCAGCAGAGGGGGGTTTGGATATCCAGCCATCTCGTTGTTTGAGGATCTCTAAGATGTCTGCAAATGAGACATCATCCGAGGACGACTTCGGGGACCCCTCTGCATCATCAAGATCAGTGTCCGATGTAATAGACTCGGGGGAGTCCACGTGCTTCCTCTTGCACGATCTCTTCCTTGGGGGTTCCTCCGAAGACAACTCCGAAGAACCCTCAGGAGGAGGGGAACCCCCAATGGGGGTAACCTCAGGCCCAGGGGCTCCGCTGACTACGGACAGGGGAACTGCCAAAGACCCAGTCTCCACGCCCAGGGAAGGTGCCGGTAAAGCCGGAGAGATGGCCGAAGAAGACTTGGCCAAGGCACTCCACATGGCGCTGAAAGACGGACCACCAGAAACCTGGGAGTGTCTGGTCCCCAGAGCCATGATAGCCGACGGAAGTCCCGCAGCAAGCACCGAGGGGAGGCTCGGAACCAGCATAGGTCCCAAACATCACCCGGGTCCAGCCGAAGAAGTCCGTGTACCAAACTCGGACCCGAAGGCCCGGGTTGGAGTAAGGGTCAGAGCCGACCCTAAGATCTCCACCGGCTCCAACAGCACCTGCTCCGACGGAGCCGAAGCAGTCGGAGGAGGAATGGCAATGGGGTGGGCCAGGGTCATCGGCTCCGAAGCCAACTGGGTCGGAACCGAAACAAATTTTTGGAAGACTGGGGACTGGAACAGTCTTTGGAGCACCCTGTCTATATCAGAATCTGACATCCTCGAAGACCGAGAGGAAACTGAACGGGTTCGAGACGGCCTCTCCAACGGCCCCAAAGGACTAGGGGACCGGCTCCGAGGTGACTCGATGACTATCGGCGCCAAGGAATACACACTAGATTCCATCGGTGCCGAGGTGGACTTCGCGCCGAGGAGGAAGTGTCTGAGCGGCGACCCTTGTCGGCTCCGAGACCAGTGGAGCCGAGGTGACCCGCCTCGATGCCCCAGCCATCGGCTCGGCCAGAGGAGTCGAGACTGGTGGCATCGAGGCAGACCGTTCCGTCCTCGGCTCCGAAGTCCTTGGAGCCGAAGGAGAGGCCTGCCCATGTCTTTTGGCGGTCGGATCCGACGGACTGGTCGGAACCGACACCCTTTTCTTTTTAGCCGGAGAAGGAGAGGATGCCAAGGCTTCTTCAAAAGAAGGTTTTATTAACCCCTTAAGAATCAATTTATTTTTCCTCTCCTGGAGGACCCTTGAGGAAAAAGCGTGACACACGCTGCATGACTCCTGTAAGTGTTTAGCACCCAAACAATACACACAGAGCGAGTGATCGTCTGTGATGGACATTTTGAAATTGCATTTGGTGCATTTTTTGAAGCCCGAAGGCCTAGGATTTTGTGACATTATGGCAAAGAATCAGTAACTTGACAGAAAAAAATCACCAACTTTCTGTTTACTGACACTACCTAGTACAGTTATCGCTTAGGTAACAAAATACTAAGGGTACTTCGAAACCCTGTAAGTTTTAGGAGGGTTGAAAGACCAGGAAGGCCCTAGATGAAGGAGACCTAACCAAACTCAACCCAATCACACAACAAAGTCTTTGATAAACTCCAAACACACACAAAAGAGATAGAATAGCCGTGAAAACAGCTTTTTATGACTAGAACAAGAAATTCCTGACAGAAAAAAGTTAGTAAAATTACTACTTAGCTCAGCCAGCTCGAGACCACGTCTTCGCAGATTAGCGGCAAACGAGATCTGGGGGACTGGTAGTGGTGCATCCTGGGATATAGTAAGCTCAGCCAATAAGAGACTTCGCTCTTTGGCATAAGCGTGCCGAGTCGGAGCCGAGGGATCGGCTCCGAACCCATCAGTCAGAATGTAGGCGAGATAGGATCACATAACATCAAAACATTGCTTAGGTTTTTAAAATACATGTTCTACAATGTATTTATTTTATTTACTTTATTTATTCTTTGCTCAGCAGGGTAAAGCATTGATCCAGATAGACCTTTTTCAGACTCAGTCCAAGAAAGTACAATTCCAGTAAACATAATACACTGAAAAAAAGCAGTAAACAAATTAATACAAAATTGACTAATAAAAGAACTGAAGCCAACAGTTCGCTCTGATGAAACCCTAATAATTTCCAATGCCTGCTATATAGCCTATGCAGCCTAAATGCTTTAGTATGTTGTTGCTATTGCAGTTGTTTTATTTACTTTTTTTTTTCTCTTGGTGATTTCTGGTTGGTCCTTCAAAAATAATTGAAAATGTTATTATTTGTCTACAGTGTCAACCACTTCTTGTAGCACATATTCTACCCCTACTACTTAAATATTAATCTGTCACTGAAGGGTGTCTTGACGTCACAATACTTAATAAAGCCATGCTGCTATAATATTTCAACATATTCAATATTCAAGATAAGACAAAAAAATGAGCAGACATAGAAGATATTCTTTATGAGCCTCAGGTCAGCAATAAAATTAATGTGGTTACACGGCAGCTGAGGTATTGTTTTACATGCAACAAAAGTTCTTACCTGTTTATGAACCTGTGCAACTCACTGATCACAAAAGAAACCTTCACTGCATCAGAAGGATCACCAACAGATTTTTCTAGTTATAATGCACTTAATTTTATTAAATACCTGAAAATATTACTACAGAGAACTGATGAAAATAACAAAACATATCAAAGACTCCTGTTGTCTTGCCTCTTTAATATAGTTCATTAAATGTAACAAAGTGCTTCAACAAATGCTCAGATGATATTCATTTCTGTTACCTTTAAACTGCTAACAGGTGTAAACCTTTAAAAGGTGCAACACTGCCCCGTGCACAAACATGCCACTATAGCTGACAGAAGGTGATTACTAATCTTGGAAATCTACCATCTCTGCATCTAATCACTGCATAGCTGTCCCTTCTCCAATTACTATACCCCTTACTTCAAATACACCAGACCCTTTAACTTTTAGTTATGTACTCACCATAACTTCAGATGTTTGGGATCCATCTCGCCTACATTCTGACTGATGGGTTCGGAGCCGATCCCTCGGCTCCGACTGCACGCTTATGCCAAAGAGCGAAGTCTCTTATTGGCTGAGCTTACTATATCCCAGGATGCACCACTACCAGTCCCCCAGATCTAGTTTGTCCGCAAACATGCACACATGCACGCCCTGCTTATATAACATCGTCAGATGAAACAAGATAAAACAGTAGAACTCAAAACCGTTCAATCTCTTCTGATCTCCAAGGCAGGGGAAGGAGGGTATTAGGAATGTAGGCGAGATGGATCCCAAACATCTGAAGTTATGGTGAGTACATAACTAAAAGATGTTATGTGATCCTATCTCGCCTACATTCTGACTGATGGGACAGCGTCCCTAGCACCTGAATCCTGGGTGGCTCACTGGAAAACACTCCTGAGTACCGTGGAACCAAATGATGCTCGCCCTTTAGATGCCACATCCAATTTATAGTGGGAAATGAAAGTGTGGATTGGACCAAGTAGCCGCAGCACAAATCTCCGATATAGCGAGCTTGGAATGAAAAGCTATAGAAGTCGCCATAGCTCTGGTAGAGTGAGCTTTGATAGATGTTGTAAGTTGCTTATTCAAGAAGAATAAGCCTGAGTTATACAATCTCTAATCCATTTGGAGATAGTAGCTTTTGTGATGGTTTTACCCAATTTATTGTCTGAGAAGGACACAAACAACTGGTCTGACTTACGAAATTGCTGAGTCCTGTCTAAATAGAAGCGCAATTGCCTGTGAACATCCAATTTATGGAGAGTGTATTCTGCTTCATTGGAGAATTTTGGGAAGAAAACTGGTAGCTCCAGAGATTGTTGGAGACAGAGATTAGAACAGACCTTTGGGACAAAGGATGGATTAGGCCTAAGTGATACTCTATCCTTGTGGAAAATCAAGTACGGTGGTTTAATAGACAGGGCTTGAAGCTCTGAAACTCTTCTTGCAGAAGTAATTGCAACTAAGAAGGCAGTTTTCCAAGACAGATATTTTAACTCACATGTAGCAGCCGGTTCGAAAGGGGAAGATGTTAATGCGAGTAGCACCAAATCAAGATCCCACGGAGGCAGGATGAAAAACTGGGGGTCTTAACAGGCCCGCACCTTTAATGAAAGTTTTGCATAGTCTGCTGCTCATCAATGGAGGATCCATGGATTCGTGGAATTTAGAGATAGCCGCTAGTTGGACTTTAATAGTAGAGACAGAAGATCCTTGATTAAACAGGGATGTTAAGAATTTCAAAACCTCTGGGATAGGAGCAGTGATAGGGTCTAAGCCCTTGAGTTGAGCCCAGATAGCAAACCTCTTCCACTTACTGAGGTACAATTTGTTAGTGGTGGGTTTGTGGGCCGAAGATAAAATGTGAACAACTTCGGTCTAATGTGTGACTTCTGACTGAAGTCGGAAGTGGAGGAGCCAAGCTGTCAACTTCAAAGATCGAAGGGACTGATGCTGATGTCCCGACTGATGAATTAGCAGGTCCGAATTAGGTCTAAAGTCCACGGATCGTCCACCGCATGCTTCTTCAGGTAAGGAAACCATACCTGACGAGGCCAGTATGGGGCAATCAGTATCATTGGACCCCAATTGAGAAGCTTTTGAATGACTTTGGAGAGAAGTGGAATCGGAGGAAAGGCATAAAGTAGCCCTGTTGGCCAAGGTTGTGCTAGAGCATCCATAGCTGGTACTCCCTGATGTGGAATCAAGGAGAAGAACCTTTGCACTTGGTGTTTAGTGGAGTTGCAAATAGGTCGCAGCACGGCGTCCCCATCTTCTGAAAACCTGAGCTGCTACTGTTTGGTTTAGAGACCACTCGTGAGGAGAGAGAATTGTCCTGCTCAATTTGTCTGCCAATATATTTGATTTTCCCGAATGTGGGTCGCTACCAAGAAGCGGTTGGTAGCTACAGCCCATTCCCACACTCTCATGGCCTCTCTGCAAAGGGGTAAGATCTGGTCCCTCCTTGTTTGTTCAGATACCAGACCACCGACATGTTGTCTGTGTGGATGGCGATGATGCCCTGAGGAAGAAACTTGTGTAAGGCCTGTAGGGATAGAAGTACAGCCCTCATCTCCAACACATTGATGTGGAGAAGAGCTTCGTCTGGAAGCCAGGAGCCCTGAACTAGCCTGCCCAGACAATGCCCCCCACCCTATCTGGGAGGCATCTGTCGTCAGGGTAACCACTGGAGAGGGAATAACAAAGGGCTTCCTTGATTCAGATTGGATGTCTGAAGCCACCAGCGAAGGTCCCGTTTGCATGTTTCCGTAATCATGATGTGATGATTGAGGGAAGATCCTGAAACGACCAATGAGTTGACAATAGCCACTGAAGAATCCTCATGTGCAATCTTGCCAGAGGAACTAAAAGAACCGTGGCAGACATTGAACCTAAAACTTGTAGAACCATCCTGGCTGGGGCTTTGGATCTCGAGATCAGAGCTTGAACTTGGCCCTGTTAAGTTTGGATCCTTTCGGCAGGAAGAAAGACGCATCAATTTTGAGTCTATCTCTGCTCCTATGAACCTTATGCTGAGAGGGCAGCAAGACAGACTTTGACCAATTGAATGTAATCCCCAGGGTAGCACCCAGGGAGATGGTGGCTTTGAGGTTGTCCATTAGTAGATGCCTGGTGGTGGCAGATAGGAGCCAGTCGTCCAGATAGGGAAACACTTGGAATCCAAGACTTCTCAGGTGAGCCGTCACTACTGCCAAACACTTGGTGAACACCCTGGGGGCTGTGGTGAGACCAAAGGGCAGAGCACAAAATTGGTAATGACTGACTCCAAGGCTGAAGCGCAGATACCTCCTGGACGCCTGATGTATCGGTATGTGATAATAGGCGTCCTTGAGGTCTATGGAGCACATCCAAACATCCTTCTCCAACAATGGGAGAATGGATTGTAACGTGACCATTCGGAATTTGGATTTCGACGGATTGGTTCAGTCTGCTGAGATCCAATATTGGTCTCAGGTCCCCTGTCTTTTGGCACTAAAAAGAACCTGGAGTAATTTCCTGATCCGATCTGGTCTGTGGGGACCGGTTGGATGACTCCTTTTCTAGCAGCTTTAAAGCTTCTGCTGCCATTTCCCTTTGACTGGGTGGTGGGTCCGGGATTTTTGGACGCTGGGGTGAGTATGTGAATGGGATGGTGTAACCTCCGGCAATGATCCGGCACCCATCTGTCCTGAGTGATTGACTCCCAGGCTTTTAGGTGCTTGGCAATGACACCCGACTGGCTCCGGAGCAGCACAGCCGGGCAATCCCTCATGATGTGTGGGAGGCTGAAGAGCCACGAAAGGACTCGGTCTCCAGAATTGCGGGCCTCTGCCGCCTCTGGGACGGCGTCTCCCAGAAAAATTTCCCGTCCTCTGCCTCTGGAAGGGAATCTTCCTGCTGTTGGGGAAAAACTTGCGAGATTTGGAACCACATCTTCCCCCTCCTTTAGCCTTGGGGTAAGGCCGAAGGGAGTGGAATAACGGGCACCTACGGCAGATAAAGTTTTTCCCTCTTGCTCACAGTGGGTAAGGGTGTCTTTAACCTTCGGTCCAAACAAAGAGGACCCATCAAAGGGAGCGTCGAAGGAAGACTTGAAGGCCTCCAAGAACTGACACAAGCGGAGCCAGGCTTGTCTCCGTAGAGCCACGCCTGTGCCTGCCGCTCTACCCCTTCGGCCGCATAGGAAATGAGCCTCATGGACGAGTTAGAAATTGACGTAAGGATAGCCAACTGAGAGCTAACCGACTGGGCTGGCTGCTCAGGTAGGTTACCCGAGAGGGAATCTGACAACTCCTTGACCAGATCCCTCTGAAGCCTGGTAAAATGTGCCAAATAATTCAGAGACCTTAAAGTAAAGGCCGCTGAAGTCAGGGTGCGCTCCGCACCTGTCCATGCTCCTAGACTCCTTATTAGGAGGATGGACGGACGTTGAAGCCTCTGCCACGTCCTGTTGTGTAGCAGATGCCACCACCATGGCATCTACAGCCACGCCTTTAGTGAGGAACTCCTTCTCGGGGGGAGCAGACAAAAATTTATTTGGACGAGAAGGGACTGGTTCCACGGTATCTGGATGTTCCCACGCCCTTCGACAAACTAAATCCAGAAGCTCGTCGAAGGGCGGAGACACCCAGGAGGCGGAGGGCTGAGCCCCAAAGGCCTTGAGGAGCAGTGACTCATCAGCAGAGGGGGGTTTGGATATCCAGCCATCTCGTTGTTTGAGGATCTCTAAGATGTCTGCAAATGAGACATCATCCGAGGACGACTGGGACCCTCTGCATCATCAAGATCAGTGTCCGATGTAATAGACTGGGAGTCCACGTGCTTCCTCTTGCACGATCTCTTCCTTGGGGTTCCTCCAAGACAACTCCGAAGAACCCTCAGGAGGAGGGGAACCCCAATGGGGGTAACCTCAGGCCCAGGGGCTCCGCTGACTACGGACAGGGAACTGCCAAAGACCCAGTCTCCACGCCCAGGAAGGTGCCGGTAAAGCCGAGAGATGGCAAGAAGACTTGGCCAGCACTCCTCATGGCTCTGAAAGCCGGACCCCAGAATCCTGGGAGTGTCCGGTCCCCGAGCCATGATAGCCGACGGAAGTCCCGCAGCCGGCACCGAGGGGAGGCTCGAACCGAAAGCATAGGTCCCAAACATCACCCCGGTCCAGCCAAGAAGTCCGTGTACCAAACTCGGACCCGAGGCCGGGTTGGAGTAAGGGTCAGAGCCGACCCTAAGATCTCCACCGGCTCCAACAGCACCTGCTCACGGAGCCAAGCAGTCGGAGGAGGAATGGCAATGGGGTGGGCCAGGGTCATCGGCTCAAGCCAACTGGGTCGGAACCAAACAAATTTTTGGAAGACTGGGGACTGGAACAGTCTTTGGAGCACCCTGTCTATATCAGAATCTGACATCCTCGAAGACCGAGAGGAAACTGAACGGGTTCGAGACGGCCTCTCCAACGGCCCCAAAGGACTAGGGGACCGGCTCCGAGGTGACTCGATGACTATCGGCGCCGAAGGAATACACACACTAGATTCCATCGGTGCCGAGGTGGACTTCGGCGCCGAGGAGGAAGTGTCTGAGCGGGCGACCCTTGTCGGCTCCGAGACCAGTGGAGCCGAAGGTGACCCGCCTCTCGATGCCCCAGCCATCGGCTCCGAAGCCAGAGGAGTCGAGACTGGTGGCATCGAGGCAGACCGTTCCGTCCTCGGCTCCGAAGTCCTTGGAGCCGAAGGAGAGGCCTGCCCATGTCTTTTGGCGGTCGGATCTGACGGACTGGTCGGAACCGACACCCTTTTCTTTTTAGCCGGAGAAGGAGAGGATGCCAAGGCTTCTTCAAAAGAAGGTTTTATTAACCCCTTAAGAATCAATTTATTTTTCCTCTCCTGGAGGACCCTTGAGGAAAAAGCGTGACACACGCTGCATGACTCCTGTAAGTGTTTAGCACCCAAACAATACACACAGAGCGAGTGATCGTCTGTGATGGACATTTTGAAATTGCATTTGGTGCATTTTTTGAAGCCCGAAGGCCTAGGATTTTGTGACATTATGGCAAAGAATCAGTAACTTGACAGAAAAAAATCACCAACTTTCTGTTTACTGACACTACCTAGTACAGTTATCGCTTAGGTAACAAAATACTAAGGGTACTTCGAAACCCTGTAAGTTTTAGGAGGGTTGAAAGACCAGGAAGGCCCTAGATGAAGGAGACCTAACCAAACTCAACCCAATCACACAACAAAGTCTTTGATAAACTCCAAACACACAAAAGAGATAGAATAGCCGTGAAAACAGCTTTTTATGACTAGAACAAGAAATTCCTGACAGAAAAAGTTAGTAAAATTACTACTTAGCTCAGCCAGCTCGAGACCACGTCGCAGATTAGCGGCAAACGAGATCTGGGGGACTGGTAGTGGTGCATCCTGGGATATAGTAAGCTCAGCCAATAAGAGACTTCGCTCTTTGGCATAAGCGTGCCGAGTCGGAGCCGAGGGATCGGCTCCGAACCCATCAGTCAGAATGTAGGCGAGATAGGATCACATAACATCAAAACATTGCTTAGGTTTTTAAAATACATGTTCTACAATGTATTTATTTTATTTACTTTATTTATTCTTTGCTCAGCAGGGTAAAGCATTGATCCAGATAGACCTTTTTCAGACTCAGTCCAAGAAAGTACAATTCCAGTAAACATAATACACTGAAAAAAAGCAGTAAACAAATTAATACAAAATTGACTAATAAAAGAACTGAAGCCAACAGTTCGCTCTGATGAAACCCTAATAATTTCCAATGCCTGCTATATAGCCTATGCAGCCTAAATGCTTTAGTATGTTGTTGCTATTGCAGTTGTTTTTATTTACTTTTTTTTTTCTCTTGGTGATTTCTGGTTGGTCCTTCAAAAATAATTGAAAATGTTATTATTTGTCTACAGTGTCAACCACTTCTTGTAGCACATATTCTACCCCTACTACTTAAATATTAATCTGTCACTGAAGGGTGTCTTGACGTCACAATACTTAATAAAGCCATGCTGCTATAATATTTCAACATATTCAATATTCAAGATAAGACAAAAAAATGAGCAGACATAGAAGATATTCTTTATGAGCCTCAGGTCAGCAATAAAATTAATGTGGTTACACGGCAGCTGAGGTATTGTTTTACATGCAACAAAAGTTCTTACCTGTTTATGAACCTGTGCAACTCACTGATCACAAAAGAAACCTTCACTGCATCAGAAGGATCACCAACAGATTTTTCTAGTTATAATGCACTTAATTTTATTAAATACCTGAAAATATTACTACAGAGAACTGATGAAAATAACAAAACATATCAAAGACTCCTGTTGTCTTGCCTCTTTAATATAGTTCATTAAATGTAACAAAGTGCTTCAACAAATGCTCAGATGATATTCATTTCTGTTACCTTTAAACTGCTAACAGGTGTAAACCTTTAAAAGGTGCAACACTGCCCCGTGCACAAACATGCCACTATAGCTGACAGAAGGTGATTACTAATCTTGGAAATCTACCATCTCTGCATCTAATCACTGCATAGCTGTCCCTTCTCCAATTACTATACCCCTTACTTCAAATACACCAGACCCTTTAACTTTTAGTTATGTACTCACCATAACTTCAGATGTTTGGGATCCATCTCGCCTACATTCTGACTGATGGGTTCGGAGCCGATCCCTCGGCTCCGACTCGGCACGCTTATGCCAAAGAGCGAAGTCTCTTATTGGCTGAGCTTACTATATCCCAGGATGCACCACTACCAGTCCCCCAGATCTAGTTTGTCCGCATACATGCACACATGCACGCCCTGCTTATATAACATCGTCAGATGAAACAAGATAAAACAGTAGAACTCAAAACCGTTCAATCTCTTCTGATCTCCAAGGCAGGGGGAAGGAGGGTGGGTATTAGGAATGTAGGCGAGATGGATCCCAAACATCTGAAGTTATGGTGAGTACATAACTAAAAGATGTTATGTGATCCTATCTCGCCTACATTCTGACTGATGGGACAGCGTCCCTAGCACCTGAATCCTGGGTGGCTCACTGGAAAACACTCCTGAGTACCGTGGAACCAAATGATGCTCGCCCTTTAGATGCCACATCCAATTTATAGTGGGAAATGAAAGTGCGGATTGGACCAAGTAGCCGCAGCACAAATCTCCGATATAGCGAGCTTGGAATGAAAAGCTATAGAAGTCGCCATAGCTCTGGTAGAGTGAGCTTTGATAGATGTTGTAAGTTGCTTATTCGAAGAAGAATAAGCCTGAGTTATACAATCTCTAATCCATTTGGAGATAGTAGCTTTTGTGATGGTTTTACCCAATTTATTGTCTGAGAAGGACACAAACAACTGGTCTGACTTACGAAATTGCTGAGTCCTGTCTAAATAGAAGCAATTGCCTGTGAACATCCAATTTATGGAGAGTGTATTCTGCTTCATTGGAGAATTTTGGGAAGAAAACTGGTAGCTCTAGAGATTGTTGGAGACAGAGATTAGAACAGACCTTTGGGACAAAGGATGGATTAGGCCTAAGTGATACTCTATCTTTGTGGAAAATCAAGTACGGTGGTTTAATAGACAGGGCTTGAAGCTCTGAAACTCTTCTTGCAGAAGTAATTGCAACTAAGAAGGCAGTTTTCCAAGACAGATATTTTAACTCACATGTAGCAGCCGGTTCAAAGGGGAAGATGTTAATGCACGAAGCACCAAATCAAGATCCCACGGAGGCAGGATGAAAAACTGGGGGTCTTAACAGGCCCGCACCTTTAATGAAAGTTTTGCATAGTCTGCTGCTCATCAATGGAGGATCCATGGATTCGTGGAATTTAGAGATAGCCGCTAGTTGGACTTTAATAGTAGAGACAGAAGATCCTTGATTAAACAGGGATGTTAAGAATTTCAAAACCTCTGGGATAGGAGCAGTGATAGGGTCTAAGCCCTTGAGTTGAGCCCAGATAGCAAACCTCTTCCACTTACTGAGGTACAATTTGTTAGTGGTGGGTTTGTGGGCCGAAGATAAAATGTGAACAACTTCCGGTTCTAATGTGTGACTTCTGACTAAAGTCGGAAGTGGAGGAGCCAAGCTGTCAACTTCAAAGATCGAAGGGACTGATGCTGATGTCCCGACTGATGAATTAGCAGGTCCGAATTAGGTCTAAAGTCCACGGATCGTCCACCGCATGCTTCTTCAGGTAAGGAAACCATACCTGACGAGGCCAGTATGGGGCAATCAGTATCATTGCGGACCCCAATTGAGAAGCTTTTTGAATGACTTTGGAGAGAAGTGGAATCGGAGGAAAGGCATAAAGTAGCCCTGTTGGCCAAGGTTGTGCTAGAGCATCCATAGCTGGTACTCCTGATGTGGAATCAAGGAGAAGAACCTTTTGCACTTGGTGTTTAGTGGAGTTGCAAATAGGTCGCAGCACGGCGTTCCCCATCTCCTGAAAACCTGAGCTGCTACTGTTTGGTTTAGAGACCACTCGTGAGGAGAGAGAATTGTCCTGCTCAATTTGTCTGCCAATATATTTGATTTCCCCGGAATGTGGGTCGCTACCAAGAAGCGGTTGGTAGCTACAGCCCATTCCCACACTCTCATGGCCTCTCTGCAAAGCTGGTAAGATCTGGTCCCTCCTTGTTTGTTCAGATACCAGACCACCGACATGTTGTCTGTGTGGATGGCGATGATGCCCTGAGGAAGAAACTTGTGTAAGGCCTGTAGGGATAGAAGTACAGCCCTCATCTCCAACACATTGATGTGGAGAAGAGCTTCGTCTGGAAGCCAGGAGCCCTGAACTAACCTGCCCAGACAATGCCCCCCCCACCCTATCTGGGAGGCATCCGTCGTCAGGGTAACCACTGGAGAGGGAATAACAAAGGGGCTTCCTTGATTCAGATTGGATGTCTGAAGCCACCAGCGAAGGTCCCGTTTGCATGTTTCCGTAATCATGATGTGATGATTGAGGGGAAGATCCTGAAAGGACCATTGGGTTGACAATAGCCACTGAAGAATCCTCATGTGCAATCTTGCCAGAGGAACTAAAAGAACCGTGGCAGACATTGAACCTAAAACTTGTAGAACCATCCTGGCTGGGGCTTTGGATCTCGAGATCAGAGCTTGAACTTGGCCCTGTAAAGTTTGGATCCTTTCGGCAGGAAGAAAGACGCATCAATTTTGAGTCTATCTCTGCTCCTATGAACCTTATGCGTTGAGAGGGCAGCAAGACAGACTTTGACCAATTGAATGTAATCCCCAGGGTAGCACCCAGGAGATGGTGGCTTTGAGGTTGTCCATTAGTAGATGCCTGGTGGTGGCAGTCAGGAGCCAGTCGTCCAGATAGGGAAACACTTGGAATCCAAGACTTCTCAGGTGAGCCGTCACTACTGCCAAACACTTGGTGAACACCCTGGGGGCTGTGGTGAGACCAAAGGGCAGAGCACAAAATTGGTAATGACTGCCTCCCAGGCTGAAGCGCAGATACCTCCTGGACGCCTGATGTATCGGTATGTGATAATAGGCGTCCTTGAGGTCTATGGAGCACATCCAAACATCCTTCTCCAACAATGGGAGAATGGATTGTAACGTGACCATTCGGAATTTGGATTTCGTGACGGATTGGTTCAGTCTGCTGAGATCCAATATTGGTCTCAGGTCCCCTGTCTTTTGGCACTAAAAGAACCTGGAGTAATTTCCGGATCCGATCTGGTCTGTGGGGACCGGTTGGATGACTCCCTTTTCTAGCAGCTTTAAAGCTTCTGCGGCTGCCATTTCCCTTTGACTGGGTGGTGGGTCCGGGATTTTTGGATGGTGGGGGTGAGTATGTGAATGGGATGGTGTAACCTCCGGCAATGATCCGAAGCACCCATCTGTCCTGAGTGATTGATTCCCAGGCTTTTAGGTGCTTGGCAAAACGACACCCGACTGGCTCGAGCAGCACAGCCGGGCAATCCCTCATGATGTGTGGGAGGCTGAAGAGCCACGAAAGGACTCGCGGTCTCCAGAATTGCGGGGCACTCTGCCGCCTCTGGGACGGCGTCTCCCAGAAAAATTTCCCGTCCTCTGCCTCTGGAAGGGAATCTTCCTGCTGTTGGGGAAAAACTTGCGAGATTTGGAACCACATCTTCCCTCCTTTAGCCTTGGGGTAAGGCCGAAGGGAGTGGAATAACGGGCACCTACGGCAGATAAAGTTTTTCCCTCTTGCTCACAGCGGTAAGGGTGTCTTTAACCTTCGGTCCAAACAAAGAGGACCCATCAAAGGGAGCGTCGGAAGGAAGACTTGAAGGCCTCCATGAACTGACACAAGCGGAGCCAGGCTTGTCTCCGTGAGCCACGCCTGTGCCTGCCGCTCTACCCCCTTCGGCCGCATAGGAAATGAGCCTCATGGACGAGTTAGAAATTGACGTAAGGATAGCCAACTGAGAGCTAACCGACTGGGCTAGCTGCTCAGGTAGGTTACCGAGAGGGAATCTGACAACTCCTTGACCAGATCCCTCTGAAGCCTGGTAAAATGTGCCAAATAATTCAGAGACCTTAAAGTAAAGGCCGCTGAAGTCAGGGTGCGCTTCCGTACCTGTCCATGCTCCTAGACTCCTTATTAGGAGGATGGACGGACGTTGAAGCCTCTGCCACGTCCTGTTGTGTAGCAGATGCCACCACCATGGCATCTACAGCCACGCCTTTAGTGAGGAACTCCTTCTCGGGGAGCAGACAAAAATTTATTTGGACGAGAAGGGACTGGTTCCACGGTATCTGGATGTTCCCACGCCTTCGACAAACTAAATCCAGAAGCTCGTCGAAGGGCGGAGACACCCAGGAGGCGGAGGGCTGAGCCCCAAAGGCCTTGAGGAGCAGTGACTCATCAGCAGAGGGGGATTTGGATATCCAGCCGCCTCGTTGTTTGAGGTTCTCTAAGATGTCTCCAAATGAGACTTCATCCGAGGACGACTTCGCGGACCCCTCCCCATCATCATGATCAGTGTCCGTTGTAATAGACTCGGGGAGTCCACGTGCTTCCTCTTGCACGATCTCTTCCTTGGGGTTCCTCCGAAGACAACTCGAAGAACCCTCAGGAGGAGGGAACCCCAATGGGGTAACCTCAGGCCCAGGGCTCCGCTGACTACGGACAGAGGAACTGCCAAAGACCCAGTCTCCACGCCCAGGGAAGGTGCCAGTAAAGCTGGAGAGATGGCCGAAGAAGACTTGGCCAAGGCACTCCTCATGGCTCTGAAAGCCGGACCCCCAGAATCCTGGGAGTGTCCGGTCCCCGGAGCCATGATAGCCGACGGAAGTCCCGCAGCCAAGCACCGAGGGGAGGCTCGGAACCGAAAGCATAGGTCCCAAACATCACCCCGGGTCCAGCCGAAGAAGTCCGTGTACCAAACTCGGACCCAAGGCCGGGTTGGAGTAAGGGTCGGAGCCGACCCTAAGATCTCCACCGGCTCCAACAGCACCTGCTCCGACGGAGCCGAAGCAGTCGGAGGAGGAATGGCAATGGGGTGGGCCAGGGTCATCGGCTCCGAAGCCAACTGGGTCAGAACCGAAACAAATTTTTGGAAGACTGGGGACTGGAACAGTCTTTGGAGCACCCTGTTTATATCAGAATCTGACATCCTCGAAGACCGAGAGGAAACTGAACGGGTTCGAGACGGCCTCTCCAACGGCCCCAAAGGACTAGGGGACCGGCTCCGAGGTGACTCGATGACTATCGGCACCGAAGGAATACACACACTAGATTCCATCGGTGCCGAGGTGGACTTCGGCGCCGAGGAGGAAGTGTCTGAGCGGGCGACCCTTGTCGGCTCCGAGACCAGTGGAGCCGACGAAGGTGACCCGCCTCTCGATGCCCCAGCCATCGGCTCCGAAGCCAGAGGAGTCGAGACTGGTGGCATCGAGGCAGACCGTTCCGCCCTCGGCTCCGAAGTCCTTGGAGCCGAAGGAGAGGCCTGCCTATGTCTTTTGGCGGTCGGATCCGACGGACTGGTCGGAACCAACGCCCTTTTCTTTTTAGCCGGAGAAGGAGAGGATGCCAAGGCTTCTTCAAAAGAAGGTTTTATTAACCCCTTAAGAATCAATTTATTTTTCCTCTCCTGGAGGACCCTTGAGGAAAAAGCGTGACACACGCTGCATGACTCCTGTAAGTGTTTAGCACCCAAACAATACACACAGAGCGAGTGATCGTCTGTGATGGACATTTTGAAATTGCATTTGGTGCATTTTTTGAAGCCCGAAGGCCTAGGATTTTGTGACATTATGGCAAAAAATCAGTAACTTGACAGAAAAAAAAATCACCAACTTTCTGTTTACTGACACTACCTAGTACAGTTATCGCTTAGGTAACAAAATACTAAGGGTACTTCGAAACCCTGTAAGTTTTAGGAGGGTTGAAAGACCAGGAAGGCCCTAGATGAAGGAGACCTAACCAAACTCAACCCAATCACACAACAAAGTCTTTGATAAACTCCAAACACACACAAAAGAGAAGAATAGCCGTGAAAACAGCTTTTTATGACTAGAACAAGAAATTCCTGACAGAAAAAAGTTAGTAAAATTACTACTTAGCTCAGCCAGCTCGAGACCACGTCTTCGCAGATTAGCGGCAAACGAGATCTGGGGGACTGGTAGTGGTGCATCCTGGGATATAGTAAGCTCAGCCAATAAGAGACTTCGCTCTTTGGCATAAGCGTGCCGAGTCGGAGCCGAGGGATCGGCTCCGAACCCATCAGTCAGAATGTAGGCGAGATAGGATCACATAACATCCAATGATTCACAGTCCAGCATCCAGAAAGGAGCAGCATTCTACAGGTTCAATATACTTTCCGTTAAATAAAAGGTCTTCATAATGGTTTTGAAGCAGTCAGCTGTTGACTACAATATATAAGCTTTTCTACACTCCTGCCATTCTCCCATTTATTTCCTTTTCCTTTCCATAACCTTTCCTTTTAGATCCCTGTACATCCATTCCCTTTCTTTTCTCTTCTGGTGGGTACATACTACAAATTCTTAACCTGTATACTAATCCAGCTTATTTGTCCCTTTCATTAACTTCATAGTTGTCATCTGAATTCCGTACATCATATCAATGTCTATCTTGATTTTTCCAGACTACTACATCTAATTAGTAAAAAAAGTTTTTTTACAAAAGACACAAATACAAATCAAAAGGCCAATAGCAGCGTGCCACACTGCACAATAGCATTTTAAAAGCATAAAAAAGCAATACATTTTGGTGCTTAACTAATGTACTTTATCCAGCTCAAGTGCTGTGGTATGCCTCCTTACGGCTACTAGCAAGAGATTTGTTATGCCAATTACTTAGAAGTCAAAAGTCTGTTGATGAACTTGTGTTCTTCAACCTTGAAACTTGGACATGGTCCATACAAGCTGATGCTATCTTGCCTTGATATTCTTGATGTGTGATCTTCCAGGTGCTTCTCTGTAATGAACTGTGTTTCTATCTGCATTTGCATTTTAAAAGGCTTTAATGTTTATTATTTAAAAAAGTGAATCCATACATATGACAGAGTTACTGATCAGTAACTTTCAGTTTTCTTGGCATGGTTATAAAGTAGCTGGCATGTATACTGCTCATTTTTGAGTATGTGTGTCATATGCATGGTTTGCTCGTTATTATTGATCCATTATTTAGTATATGCACAACAGTAACATCCCTTAAAAGACAAGCCAAACAAGTATACTTTATTATTCAGCTATTGCTCCCAGCTAGGCTGAGTATCTACACAAAGAATGGGTCAACCATTTTGATTCTAGTCATCCAGCAGCCTCCTTAACCTTCTCCAGTTTGGTTTCAGAAGACACAACAGAACTGAACTGTCTTGACTGGAGTAGTTACAGACATATTTTGAGTAAAAAATCAACAGTTTCATCCCACTGTGGATCTCCTAGATCTGTCTATGACACCTGACACATTGGATCATGAGATCCTGAACAAAAGTGTGAGTCTAAGTGTTAAGTATTAACTGCCATCAGCATCAGATTGCTTGCCTAACACTCGCTGGGCATTCACTGAAAGTTGTCTTTCGGATAAGTCTCCCTTTTGGTCACCATATGAGATAAGTGGTTTTGCAGTGCTCCACCAGTGGACTCTGTCATTCTTGGTGTATATGCTCCACCTTGGAGAGGTCATGACAAAGAGGAATTTAGGGTGTCACTAACATGCCAATAATATCAAGTAATACAGTTGTCTTACTCAGCAGTATGCAGTTGCCCTTGGTACCCTTAAGCAATGCCTAGGTAGTATCCTTTTATGGATGCCTGTTAGCTAACTGAAGCTCAACACTACCAGGATGGAAGAGCTGAAGATGTAAGTGACTGCCATGTCTTCTGTAGTGCCATAATGCTTCCCTATAACTTGCAGTGGGAAGGAGTTGGTGTTTATGCTTAGAATTCATGATCAAGTGTTACTCTTGATGACAAGCAGTCACTTAAGAACAAACTGCTGTTTATTGTTAGATATTCAAATTCTCATTTTTAGTGCATAGGCTTGCTTTAACAGTTTACCCCATATGGGATGCTCTTACAGTTGCTTGTGCAGTGGTCTCATAGTACCTTTACTCTAGCAGTGCCTTGTACAGACCTTGATCGCTTCAACAGAATGCAGAATTCTGCAAAGAAGTATAATGGAATTATCTCATTATGATCCCATTACAATAGAACTATGGAGTATATAATTGCTGCCAGATGAATTACAGTCAGTGTTTAATGTACTTTCTAATATAATGAGCTCTACATTGGTCTGGTCCTGCCTTGCTATAAAGCCACTGTCACTTTAGCAGATGCCTCATTTGCACTTGGTGATTCTAAAGGAAACAAAATGAGACCCAAGGGATACGTTTGTTTTCTCAACAAGGGTCACTGGTTATGGTTTCTGCCTCATACCTCCAGGGTTCAGGGCTCTAGCAATGGCCTGTGTGGAATTTTCAAGTTGTCTCATGTTTGTGTGAGTTTCTTCTGAGTACTCCAGTTTCATCCCACACCCAGTTACTTAACTTGCTGCAGAAAAGAATGGACTGCATCTCTGTCTGTCTAGCTGTCTGTCTATATATAGAGAGAATCAATCCCTGCTACATAACCATAATAAGGAATAAGAATGTAAGGTAAGCAAAATATCACAAAGAAAACACCAATTTGTACTATTTGTATCATGGGGAACTAATGACATATTTACATGGTCAATGATCATATACAAAAACATTGCAGCAATTATGCAGGGCCTTATATGTGAAATGATGAATTGTGTGGCACTATATAGCAGAGTTCCTCTGCAGATGTGTGTGCATGCATATATGCATAAAGTTTACCTTCATAACATCACAGCTCAGTTCATCGACTCTGAAAACAGTTAGATGAAAACGTCATACCTGTAGAAGCATAAAGTCCCAGAACATCATCTTTCCTCTCAAGGAAAGTATCCAATTGGCCACCATGGTGAACTTTGCCCTTTCTCCGCTGTAGTGCAATCTCGGAGTTGGCATATTTAAGTAGGGAGTTGTGGTGTGCGGGGGCGAAGCTGCCCACTTTGATAGTTATAATTTGTTACAGTTGTGTTTTTTCATTGGTGGACAAGTGGTGTCTTTCCTCTCTGGGAAAGAACCACTTGGCCACCAACGAAAAAAAACACAACCGGAACAAATTCCAACAGTGGAGGGCTTCACACCCCCTACTTAAATATAACAACTCTGAGACTGCACTACAGTGGAGAAAGAGCAAAGTTCACCATGGTGGCCAATTGGTTACTTTCTCTGAGAGGAAAGATGTTCCTGGACTTCATGCTTTCACAGTTACGATGTTTTCTTCTCACCCTTTTTTGAAGTCAATGAACTGTGCTGTGATATTATAAAGGGGAACCATGTATACATACTAATATACTGCATTTACCCTTCCCCCTAACTGGCTATGTTAATTAAAACAATTTGAAACAAACAGTAATAAATCCAGCTGGGAATGGCAGTATCATAGACTTAATGACAAACCTAGGCTTCTTCTGCACTATGTTCATGGTTAAGAATCATATCTGTTTGTTGAATTAATTTTCATTGAATGCTGAAGTCATGGAAATAACTCACTGAAAGATGCCTTCAGCAAACCTTAAACTAGCCCCTTTGCACCCAGTAAGTGGAAGATAACTCCCACAACCCAAATGTATATACTGTCTCCACAGTACCACAACAGTGTGCTAAAGGGCAAACTCCATTGGCAAAGAAAGTGTCTTAATGACATATCTGTACTGCCTGAAAGAGTGTTCAAACAGCTGACAAGCTTCCCCATGGTTAGACCCACTCTAATTAACACAGATCATCATACTATCATCTTTAACTAAAGAAGAGAATCAAACTCAATCATGAGTAAGTCCTCCATTCTAGACATTGCCAATGTTAACTGTAATGCCATAAATTACATATTATGACAACAGACCAGGACACTGCCCCTATAAACCAAAATAAGTCTGCTGAGGATACTATCAGTGAATTCTGTGATATTGTTCATTTTTACATTCATGATAAACAGTAAAACATAAATATAAAGGCGGATTCACAAAAAAATTGGAATCACAGAATTAACAAGATATACTTAACAGGAAAAAGATACTTGCTTGAGCAACAGTAAAAGGAAGTGCTGAATAAGTTTGGTGAGTGCAACCCTTTAAGACCTCCCTTATTAAGAAGGAGGTGGAGTACCAGAGTATCTGGGATTCCTTCTAACTTTTTTTATCAAGTAATTTTGGCACTATTCATTTTCTTTTTATTTCATGGAATAGGATCTGGACATTATCTCCTGTATGCCTGCTGAGTGCATTTTTTATTATTATTTGGTTATTAGGCATTGTACATAGGTGGGAAGACTGTTATATTTCTCAGGTTCCAATGTGATAGGGAATAGGACAGCTTGGAATAATGACATTTTTGTTCACTGCATAGTAAGGGGGTTATGTCTGAGGTTTAATTTCAGAGGTTTGTTATTTTTTAAACTGCCTCCCCCCTTATTTACTTATCTGTAATTTAAACTGAAGTATAAACAGTTGATATAGAGGTGCTTCTTTTATTGTAGATAAAAGCAAATTTGTGCCACTGTTGCTTTTTGGTGGAGAATTGCTGGATTTATACATTACCAGTGTCTAGCCATTGCATCTTCTTATCGGATAACTTTTGATATGTTTGGAACATTTTTATTTACATCTGATGGTGATGACTGCCAGTAGGGGAGGTGCCCTTAATAGATTTCTGTTGTCTTTAGTTTCCCCTCCATTTTTTTCCCATTCCAAGGCAGTTTGTTATTTCTGTATATGTGAAAAGTTTAATAAATACTGATGAAAAAAGAAAGAAAAGTACTACTGAGTTTTAAAAATTACCCTAATCACAAAAATCAAATCTAGACTAAGCAAGTACAGAAACTGAAAAGTATTATTCTTATAAAATCATCCAGCTCTAACCAAGAGTTCTGATTTCATCAAGGTTTGGTAATAATAGATAATCCTTAATTACATCAAAAATGAAAAAAAAAAATGCAAATATAGCATGTTAGCAATAAACAATAAAGTAATTCTCCAGCCACAGGATATAGCGAATGTTCATGTAGAAAGATTTTGTGCAAACATAATGTGAAATCTGGATTATAAGCAGTTACTTCTGAAAGCACTGGGAACTAGAAAGCCCTGTGGCCTAGGACCACCTACAGTTCATTACCAACTTGTAGCCATGTAATATTTTTTATCCATAGAAAAGTTTTAAATTCTTTTATGTATACACAATAGTTTGTGTTTCATCAACTTTTTATTTTTATATTGACAGAAATACTGAATACTAAAAAGAAAAGGAAAATCTAACTTTAGTTATTTCAATACAGACTGCGGGATGGATACTACAAGCAAAAAATATAGCATCACTGTGCTTCAAGATGTGAGAATTAAAACTAGAAACTGGGATTTCACCAAACAGTACAGTTAACAGGACCCATTTCAGAAGAAGCTCTAATGCATCTCTGAGCAAACAGGCCTCATATCTATGAAGACTGCATGTTCTTTCTCTCTCACTTTTATAATGTATGCTGAATTGCTACTGAGGAAAATAGATAAGGCAACCTGATCAGTAAAACGTACAGTATTAACTGTAATTCAGCTTTAGCTGTCATCCTGTGTAGCTATCACAGTGAAGTTGTGCCACACCTAAAACCCCTCTGTTGGCGGTTTACATACAATACCACACAAGAACTGCATTTCTTGTCTGGTCCACAGAACATTAGCCACCCCTTATCTAAATAAGTCATTCTGTAATCTTTGAAGTAAAGCAATACCCACTTTCTTATTCAGCCCTCTATGATTGCCACAAGGATAAAAAGACAACATTAAATAGCAATGGTACACCTCGGTAACTGCCACAGTGTGGAAGTTAGTTTCCAACATGAATAATTATGAGGTCTTACAAGTTATATACCTGAACTGCAGGTATTTTACATACATTTTACATGACTTGTCTTTATTATTTTAAACCCAGCATCCCTGCCTTTTTCAGAATATAAGTAAGGTCTTTCCATGAAAACAAATCATGCAGAATTCATCAGACTGAATGTCTGTGGTATCTCAGAAAACAAATATATTAACTGTCAAAAAAGACAGATGCTTTAAAAAAAGAAATGTCAAGTAGATTATGATGACAGAGCTATAAATAAAGAAGCTATATACTCACCATAAGTTTCCATCTGTGTTGTCCATTTTCATTCTTCCTCAACGAATGGGTATGGATCCGACTCGGCCACTTTCTAAAGATTCTAGAATCAGACTTTTAAGGTCCTTCCTTACCCATAATGCCCCTGACCACTACAATACCTCAGATTGAGTTTGCTGCTATTATATGCATTATAATCATAAAATACAATAACAATGCTATGACAGAAAAGTGATAGCTTAAAGATCAGGAACTCAAATAAGAACTATGGTTCCTAACAACAATTCCGTTAGTTCTCTCCCCAGGTCATGGACAGGGGAAAAAGGGAGGGAAGTTGAGGAAGAATAAAAATGGACAACGTAGATGGAACATTATGGTGAGTACATAAATTCTTTATCTGATGTTGTCATTTTCATTCGTTCCTCAAGAAATAGAACAGAGTCCTCAACTATGGTAACCTTGGGCGGCCCTCATGGAAGTATGTTCCAGAGAACCACAGAACCAAAGGAAACTCTATTTCTGGAGATGATGTCCAATCTGCAATGCGCAATAAAGATATGAGTATTAGACCAAGTGACAACTGCATAAATATTATCAATACAGGTTCTAGCTCAAAAGCTAGCCAATGTAGATACTGACCTGGTTGAATGTGCTTTTGGTTGTCTTGGTAAGGTTATGCCTCCCAAGGAATAACCATAGGGAATACAGTCTGTTATCCATTTAGTCAGTGCAGTTTTTGAAACTTCTTCTTCTCAAATTGTTCTGACTAAAGGAAACAAATATTGATCAGGTTTTTCTAAATTCCCTGGTACTTTCAAGGTAAAAAGGAAGTTGCTTATGTATATATGTATATATATATATATATATATATATATATATATATATATATATATATATATATATATATGTGTGTATATATATATATATATATGTGTGTGTATATATATATATATATATGTGTGTATATTTATATATATATATATATATATATATATATATATATATATATGTATATATATATATATATATATATATATATATATATATATATATATATATATATATATATATGTATATATGTATATATATATATATATATATATATATATATATATATATATATATATATATATATATATGTGTATATATATATATATATATGTACATTAGGGAAAGGGTGTATTCTCCTTTGTTTTCAAATTTGGGAAAAAAAACTGGAAAACTGATGACTTGATTGATACTGGTTTCAAGGGCAACCTTTGGTAAGAAGGAAGGATTTATGCACAAAGTAACCCTGTCTTGGTGAAATATCAAATATGGCGGTTTGAAAGACAGTGCTTGGAGTTCAGATACTCGTCTTGCAGAAGTTATAGCCACCAGAAAAACAGTTTTCCAAGAAAGAAACTTGAGATCTACTTTAGCTGACTGTTCAAAGGGAGAAAGTACTAAGGTTTGCAAAACCATAGTGAGGTCCCGAAGCAGAGTAGGGTGTCCTTTATTGGAGGTCTAAGTAAAAAGGTATCCTTAAGAAAGGCCTTACATAATTTAAATGATGCTAAAAAAGAAACATTATCTCCAATGTGATAGTTTGAGATGGCTGCTAACTAAGCCCTAACAGTGAAAAAACTTGCTCTACCTTGAAAAATCGAGGCAAGGAAATCTACAACAGCTGGAAGCAGGGCAGTAAAGGGATCCAACTCTCTCTGATGAGCCCAAAAGAAAAACCTTTTCCATTTATTTTTGTAAATTTTCCTAGTCAAACGTTTATGAGAAGAGACTAGAATTTTTTGAACTGGGAAGGAAAGCCTGCAACGTCTAGCCACAATCGGAATTTGGGAAACCATGCAGATAACTTGAGGCCTGCAATATCCAGGTGAATTTGCCCTGACAGGTGTGATAAGAGGTCTGGACTGGGATCCAGAATCTAAGGAGGATGTACTAGGTGAGATTAAAGGATAGGGAACCACACATGTCAAGGTCAGAAGAGAGCAATCAGGATTACTGTGCTTTTCAACCAAAGTACTGGGAATTATCAAAGCAAGTATAAGCACTCCCAAATCATTAAAGAAAAACACTGATAGTTCAGCCACAATGTAAGTTAATAAAAATATTTAATATTGAGCAAAATTATTAAAATATAAAACAGTAATTCTCAATAAACAAACAAAAATCAGTCACCAGGAAAATTAAATCAATACTGTCGGGCATGGATCCAACATCCAGTAAAACTCTAACTAATCTAGCCAATTAGTTATCATTTTCTATCTAACTAAAGAACACTGTCCCTCAGCTAAACTAAATTACCACAACAGAGCAAAGGCAGGCTTACAGTTCTTGGTGAGTCCTTTTGGGTATCCACTGCACAGCTCATCTGACAACTGTAACTGACAACTAACTGACTACTGACTTCTGCAACTGACAACTGGTTACTATAACTGACAACTAACTGTTAAATGGTTGTAACTGTCTTCAGCAGGCTCTTTTATAAATTAGCCCAACTGTCAACTTTTCCAGTTCTAATTTTCATTTCATATTTTTAAATTCAACCAACAGCTGTTTTCTAAACGTTCCTTTCTGTCTTTCAGCTTCTGTCAACATCCCAATGACATCATCTGCTGATCAGTTGAATCTGAAACAGTTTACCTTTAGAGTCTCTCTTCACAAACATGCGCAGTTGGAAACACAATAGGACACCGCTCAAGTCTCTAAAACATTCTCCTCAAGAAGACCACACATCAACATGTAAAAACTTATCCATATTGAGAATTACTGTTTTATATTTTTATTCATTTTGCTCAATATTAAATATTTGCTTTTTTCCCACTTTCTGAAATTTAAAAAAAAGTTCAGTTACAGATTTGCTGTTCTGAACTGTTTGTAAGTTTCTTGGAGGCCATTGCTTGCTTGGGCTAAAGGGAAGTCTCTGTGTTCTACAGTATTGATTTCATTTTCCTGGTGACTGATTTCTGTTTGTTTATTAAGAATTACTGTTTTATATTTTTAATCATTTTGCTCAATATTAAATATTTGCTTTTTTTCCCACTTTCTGAAATTTAAAAAAAGTTCAGTTACAGATTTGCTGTTCTGAACTGTTTGTAAGTTTCTTGGAGGCCACTGCTTGCTTGGGCTAAAGGGAAGTCTCTGTGTTCATCAGTGGCAGTGGTAAACACTGAACAGCCTGCCTGCCCGTGTGGGAGTGGTTACTGCCTAGAATTAGAAGTTATGTACCTACCATAACGTTCCATGTTAGTTGTCTTCTCTCGCCTTCTTTCTTGCTGGATGGGTTCGGAGCCGATCCTCGGCTCCACTGCACTTGCTAAGCTCGAGAGCTAATTTTACCAGCTCGAGGCAACCCTATATCCCATGATGCAAGGCGGAGATTACCCAGATCTCATTTGGTAGCTAAAGAAATAGCAATATTTTCTTCCAACTGAAGAGGAGGAAGAAAATAACAATACTAAATAACATCATAACCCTCTATAAAGGATCCACGTAATCTAGTGACACTAGGAGTTGAACAGCTAGAAAAAGGTAATAACCTCTTAATAGAGGATGTATAATCTTCCCGGTTTGACCAGGCTAGGGGATGGAGGCGGGCCTTGAAAGAAGGCGAGAGAAGACAACTAACATGGAACGTTATGATAGGTACATAACTTCTAAATGTTAAGTTGTCAATCTCGCCTTCATTCTTGCTGGATGGGACCGCGTCCCTAGCACCTCTATCCTGGGTGGCTCAATGGAACAGACTCTTGAGAATGGTGGAACCAAAATTCGCTCTGTCTCTGGAGACCAAATCTAATTTGTAATGTGAAACAAAGGTATGAGGAGAGGCCCATGTGGCTGCTGCACAAATAGTGTCTATTGGAAGTCTAGCTTGAAAAGCTGTAGATGTAGCTAGAGCTCTGGTAGAATGGGCTTTTGGGTTAGAAACCAACTCTTTGCCTCTGAGCTGATAAATGTACGTGATCACAGAAGACAGCCACCTAGATAAAGTTACCTTAGAAACTGAAAGGCCTTTCCTGTTCTCTGCATAGGATAGAAATAGTTGATCAGATTTCCTAAAAATTTTTGTCTTGTCCAGATAATATCTGAGCTGGCGGTGAACATCGAGATAATGTAACTTTTGTTCAGCTATATCAGAATAATTCGGGAAAAATACTGGAAGATCAATGGATTGATTTAGGTTAGTCTGCGATGCCACCTTTGGTAAGAAAGATGGATTAGTCCTTAGAGATACCCTGTCTTTGTGGAATATTAGATAGGGAGGGCGAATACAGAGAGCATGAAGTTCGGATACTCTCCTGGCAGAAGTAATGGCAACTAGAAAAAGTGTCTTCCAAGAAAGCAATTTCAAAGAACAGGCAGCTGCAGGTTCGAACGGGGGAAGAATCAAGGATGTTAAAATTAAATTTAGATCCCACTGTGGTGGGGGGTCTCTAATCGGAGGTTTCAATAAAAAGATACCTCAAAGGAATGCCTTTCAAAGTTTATGTGACATAATGTTGCGGTCCAAAAAGCCTATATGAAAATTTGAAATGGCTGCCAGTTGAACTTTCACTGTGGAAGAAGAGGATCCTGAATGAAAAATGTCAGCTAGGAAGTCCAATACCAAATGAATTGGAGCAGTATAGGGGTCTATGTTCCTAGCTTTTGCCAAGAAAGAGAAACGTCGCCATTTACTAGTGTAGATCTTTCTGGTAGAAGATTTTAGGGACGCTACTATGATATCCCGTACAGGATTAGAAATCATAGGAAGCCTGGCTAAGGATGGAAGTGGAGCAACCAAGCAGTGAGGTTGAGAGAAGGTATGGATTGGTGCAGTTGACCCGACTGGTTGCTCAGAAGATCTGGAACCGGGTCCAGATGCCATGGCTGTACCAAGAGGTAATGATGTAGGAACGGAAACCATATCTGTCGAGGCCAATAAGGGGCAATGAGAATCAACTTGGCTCTCAAGGCGGTTGCTTTCTGAATTAGCTGAGGTATCAGCGGAAAAGGGGGAAAGGCATAAAGAAGTCC
Source organism: Protopterus annectens (assembly GCF_019279795.1). Classification (NCBI taxonomy): domain Eukaryota; kingdom Metazoa; phylum Chordata; order Ceratodontiformes; family Protopteridae; genus Protopterus; species Protopterus annectens. Next base: position 481,857,652 of record NC_056735.1, read on the forward strand.
CCAGGGCCAATCTTGGGTTAGAGCGTCTCTGGGGGGGATGGCCTGGAAGGGGGAAGAGAGAGAAGAAGTCTGGGCATTTGCTGTTTTGAGGTGTAGCGAAAAGGTCGCAGCAAGGAAGGCCCCACTTCTGAAAAAATCTCTTCCGTCACTGTTTGAGAGACCACTCGTGAGGCATGAGAATAGCTCTGCTCAATCTGTCCGCTATGATGTTGGATTTCCCGGGGATGTGCGTTGCTATCAGAAACTGGTGAGAGGAGATTGCCCATTGCCAAAGTCTGACAGCCTCTCGACACAGTGGATAGGACTTGGTTCTGCCCTGTTTGTTTATATACCACACTACGGACATATTGTCCATTTGGACTGCAATAGTTCCCAGGGGAAGAGAGTCGTTGAGGGCTTGCAAGGTTAAAAGCACTGCTCTCATCTCCAGAACATTTATGTGCAGACGGTACTCGAAAGGTTGCCAAGTGCCATGGACCATTCTGCCCTGATAATGCCCCCCCCCCACCCGATCAGGGAGGCGTCCAATGTAACCATGGCAACTGGAGCAAGAGGAACAAATGGTCTGCCTTGATGGATTTGAGGGGACGATATCCACCAAGTCAGATGTCTTTTGCAAGTTGGAGTTACTATGATCTCGTGACGCATGGGAAGTTTTGAAAAGACCATTGGGTGAATAGCATCCA
>NC_056735.1:482213337-482265837 GCF_019279795.1 Protopterus annectens
CAGAAAATCATGACTAGATAAAAAATATATGTTTTTTCATCATTAGTTCGTAGTGGTCCTTTAATTTTCTGAGTACCCCCAGACCTTTCTGTGTTACAGGGAAGCCTTCTAGCTTATCAGGGGGAGTGGTAAGCACCAGGTAGCCAATCTGCCACAAGAAGAGTGTTTTTTCACCCAGAAAATTTTAGTTTATTGGCCGTTTGGGCAGTTTTCCCTTCCCTTTTCAACTTTCTGGTTTAAAAGCCTGTATTTGCGCAGGTTTGCACACCGCAACAGTACTTAGCTGAAGTAAACTATTACCGGTGCCAGAAAGTCTGCTCTTCAATTTTTCTCTTAGAACGTGCTTCTTCTTTACTTCTTGCACTTCAATTAGCTTAATCGGCTAGCCCTTTTTACAGGCTTCACATTTATTGTAGCACACTTAGGTGCTATCATCACTAGCTGCTCCTACGCTGTAATAGCACCAGTACTTATTAGTTATGACCACCCCTCCAGGTACGACTGTAGGGCAATTTCCTGTGCTTTCTCCTGCTAACCTGGTGCACTTGTGGAGTCTTTGACAGTTTAGCAACTGTCACTTGTACACACACAACCCTCTCCTCCTACTTCCCAACAATCATACATGTGAGAGATGCACTTAGATCACTAAATTTGAAGCAGTGCACTCTGCAGCCAAGACCGGAATAGCTGGTCAAGAGGAAAAGGTCAACACCTGCAATGCACTACATGAAACACACTGCCCTCTGAAACACCAACCATCACAACTCACACAAAGAAACACAAACCATACACCCACCTTTGCAGAGGCTCTCAATAAAAATGTACCCAAACAACACAGACCCTTAAAACAGAAATGCACTCTACCACCACAACACAACACCAACCTCAGAACACAGCTCACCATCACAGTGTGCCCCTAAACCTATGCCCTTAAGGCAGAACACTTTGCCCAATGTACTAATAGGAGAGTCAATTGTGAGGCACACAGATGTCCCACTCACTAGGCTGAGCAAGGAGAAGGTAACAGTTGTCTATCCGGTGCCAGGATCCGCCACATAACTCATGCACTCAGGTCACTCCACAACAAGTACAAATATGACTAAGTCATTGTCCATGTGGGTGTGAATGACCTGAGACGTACCTCCCTGGACTACATGAAATGAGATGTGATGGAACTCTCAGATTATGTGGCCCATGCAGGTATGACCCTAGCCCTGAACAGTACGAGCAGAAATGACTGACTTCAACAACTGGCTAAGTTTCTGGTGTCATTCTAAGGGGATCCAGTATCTGTCTGCCTGGGACAACGTGATCAACAGACCTTGATGCTTTGCCAGAGATGGCTTGCATCTGTCACCCTGGGATTCCGGCTACTGGCTAAGGCTCTTGCCACCCCTATAGTGCCTTTTTTAGGCAGTGTTCCAAAGACCAAAATTCCACCATGACTGCTACAAACAAATAAAATCTGAGGGTCATGCTGCTCAATGCTAAAAGTCTAAATATCAAGATGCACTCATTTGAAGCTCTCCTCAAAATGGAGAATATTGACATCTGTGCTGTAACAGCGACCTGGTTTAAAGAGGCAGAAAGCACCCCTGCACTCCCAGGCTAAAACTCATTACATACCTTTCGGCCCCAGAATATGGCCAGAAGCTCCAAAGGCAGTGGTGTCTCCATATTCATGAAGGATACACACTCCTCCAGACTTGTAGCCTACCATAATGCATCAGAGATACTTCAGGTACAATTAACATTGGGCAACACTGCAATGCAAGTCGTAGCCTGCTACAGAACTCTAACCATGTCCCCTGACTCTCACTCCAACTTCCTAAGCACCCTGGAATCTATCAAAGTCCAACCCAATACTCTCATACTGAGTGACTTCAACTACCCTTCCATCAACTGGGAAAACTATTCAAGTACCAATGTACAGGCCCAACGCTTTCTGTAATTTATCAGTTCCAATGCCCTGGACTAGCTCATTCTGACCCCCACTAGAGGAAGCAACATCCTCGACCTGTTAATCACCAACATGGGAGACCGCTGCTCCACACCTATAGTCAACTCCTCCCTGGTTAAATCTGACAGCAAACTGATCACCATGGAAATCTCCATTTCACCCCCACCAAGGTGACCACCCTGAAAAACTTCTCCAAAGCTGACTATTGGCTCCTAAAAAACAGAGATGGCTAACTTCTCGGCACCCATGCCAATGGAAAATAGCTGCATGACTGCTGAATCATACATCAATGCACTGTACAAGCATGTACACAAATGCATGGATCTTGCCATACCAAATAGAACCAAGATGCTCTCCTCCAAAACAAGGAAGCCAATCTGGTGGTCCCCAGCCATCAGTAAACTCTACAACAGAAGGAAGAAGCTGTTGAGAAAAAAAAATGGCATCACAAGACTGAAAAAAACTCCCTAACCAGACTCAACAAAAATTTGAGATCCCTTTTCAAATCCTCTAAAGCCAGCTATGAAGGCAGAATTACAGCCGACACCAAAAACAATCACAAAGCCTTCTATAGCTATATCAAGAACCTCCAAGGCAATACCCAGATTTGCTCAGAGTTATTGCACATTGGTATCTCATATACTGACCCTACAAATATAGCCAACTTACTGGTCAACAGATTCAGTGCCAACTTTACCCCTCCCCCCCCAAAGGCCCTATCAGAAGAAAGCTTGGTACCCACCATTTCTGCAGCACAGTTCAAAGCTGCATTGTCCAAAGCCAAGAATATAGCATCCATGGGACAAGATAATATCCCTGACTGCGTCCTACATCAACTACAAAATGAACTGGCACCACACCTGTGTGCCCTGTTCAATCACAACCTTACCTCGGGCTTTGACCCTAATGAATAGCGCACTGCTACAGTCATCCCTCTCCACAAATGGGGAGTAGCTACAGACTCAATGAACTACTGCCCCATTAGCCTGACGAGTCTGGTATGCAAAGCTATGGAGCACATCTCATGGACCTGCTCAGCAAAGATATAGGCTATCTCCAAACTCTTGACCCCATACAGTTTGGCTTTGTCAAGGGGAGATCTTGCTTACTGAACCTGGTTGACTTCTTTGAGACAGTCACTGAGGCTGTGGATGAGAGTAAGGCAGTGCATACAGCCTACCTCGACCTGGCAAAGGCCTTTGATACCATTCCTCATTTGGTTATCATTGATAAACTCACCAAACTAGGCATCAATCCTTATATAACTAGGTGGGTTGCAAACTGGCTCACAGACAGGACCCACAGAGTGAAAGTTATAGACTCCAAGTCAGACAGTCGACCAGTCACGAGTGGAGTGCCACAGGGCTCGGTCCTGGGCCCTCTCCTGTTTGGCATCTAATGGAGCACATCTCATGGACCTGCTCAGCAAAGATATAGGCTATCTCCAAACTCTTGACCCCATACAGTTTGGCTTTGTCAAGGGGAGATCTTGCTTACTGAACCTGGTTGACTTCTTTGAGACAGTCACTGAGGCTGTGGATGAGGGTAAGGCAGTGCATACAGCCTACCTCGACCTGGCAAAGGCCTTTGATACCATTCCTCATTTGGTTATCATTGATAAACTCACCAAACTAGGCATCAATCCTTATATAACTAGGTGGGTTGCAAACTGGCTCACAGACAGGACCCACAGAGTGAAAGTTATAGACTCCAAGTCAGACAGTCGACCAGTCACGAGTGGAGTGCCACAGGGCTCGGTCCTGGGCCCTCTCCTGTTTGGCATCTACTTCTCAAAAGTCCAGGCCAACACAAAAGGACTCTGGATGACCAAGTTCGCTGATAACTGCAAGCTAGGAGTCATTATCAAGTCCACAAGTGATGCAGACAACCTGCAAAAGGGCCTCTCTGAGACAAATGACTGATGTCGGAACCATGGCCTTAAGCTTAACGCCAAAAAATGCATTATCATTCCCTTTGGAAAATAACTCAGCCTCCTCAAATTACCATGTCGATGGGAGCCCACTAAACACTGAAGGGGCCATAGGAGATTGGGGTACCCGGGTCGACAGCCACCTCACTTTCAACCATCATGTTGCCACAGTGGTCAGAAAGTCCTTCTACATGGCACATCTTATAACCAAAAGGTTCACATCCAGAAAGAAAGAGGTCATCCTCCTTCTCTACTTATCTCTCATTAGACCAGTCATTGAATATAATGCCCCATTTGCCATGTACCTGACCAGACACCTACAACAGCTGGAGAGACCACAAAAGTACCTCATAAAAAGGATCCAAGGCCTTAAACAATTGTCCTACATGGACAGACTCAAGAAACTTCAGGTGCTCTCAGTCTCTTATCGTCTGCTCAGAGGTGATCTTTGCTTGACATACAAAGCCATGTCTGATCTACCCCTACTTGTAAAGCTACACCTAAAGAAGTCCCAATCCCCCCACGTTACATGGTCCAGAGACTATAACCTCACTACCACAATCAACAGAACATACTGGAGGGACATGTTCATCTCCCAAAGACTGCCCATACTCTGGAATAAGCTTCCCATTCATGTCAAGCAGAGCACCTCACTTGCCCTCTTCAAGAGAAATCTTGACGAGTGGATGGGTAACAAAATGTCACCCCAGGGATCACTCCAGTTCCCTACTGGACAGAGGCACTGTGAACTAACACTGGGTGGCATGATATAAGGGAAAATTTACTTTTTGCCTATGCTTGTAAAGGCTCCAGGGCCATTAGCCTAGTACACACCTATGAACATATGAAGGATAAGGCAGGGAATTGATAACGTGATGCAGACATACAAAACCATCAGAAACTTCTTAAGTGGCCCTACTGGATAGAGGCACTGTGAACTAACATCGGGTGGAACGGTATCAGGGAAAATTTCTTTTTGCTAGAACACTAGAAGTCTAAATCTCAAAATGCACTTGCTTGAAGCACTCCTTAAGATGGAAAACATCGACATTTGTGCTGAAACAGAGACCTGGTTCAAAGCAGCAGAAAGCACCCCTGCACTACCAGGCTATAATTCAGTCCACACCTTTCGGCCCCAGAACTTGAACTGAAGCTCCAAAGGCAGTGGTGTTTCCATATTCATAAAGGATGCACACACTTCTAGACTGGTAGCCCAACATAACACATCAGAGATACTTCAGGTGCAGCTAACATTGGGTAAGACAGTGATTCAGGTTGTAGCCTGCTATAGGTCCCCAACCATGTCCCAAGACTCACACTCCACGTTCCTAAGCACCCTGGAGAATATCAGGGTCCAACCTAACACTCTCATACAACTACCCCTCCATTAACAGGGAAAACTACTCATGTGCCAATACACTTGCCCAACATTTCCTGGAAGTCATTAATTCCAATGCCTTGGGCCAGCTCATTCTTAGCCCCATTAGAGGTAGAAACATTCTTGATTTGGTCAATACTAACATGGGCGACTGTTGCTCTATACCAACAGTCAACTCCTCCCTGGTTAGATCCAACCACAAACTAATCACCTTGGAAATCCACATCCTTCCCACCCCCCTGCAAAGGTAACCACCATGAAAAACTTCTCCAAAGCTAATTTAGAGATGGCTAACTTCATGGCACCCATGCAATTGGAGAACAGCTGCATGACCACTGAATTATACACTAATGCCCTGTACAAACATGTACACAAATGCATGGATCTTGCCATACCCAATAGAACCAAGACGCTCTCCTCCAAAAAACGGAAGCCAATCTGGTGGTCCCCTGCCATAGCAAACTCTACAACAGAAGGAGGAAACTGATGCAGAATAAGGTGAAGTCTCAAAACTGGAAAAACTCTCTTATCAGCCTCAACAATAATTTGGGATCCCTCATCAAATCTTCTAAAGCTAGCTGTGAAAACAGAATTGCAGCAGAGAGTAAAGACAACCACAAGGCCTTCTATAATTATGTAAAGAATCTCCATGCGAATACCAAGATTTGCTCGGAGCTATTGCACAATGGTACCTCCTATACCGAGCCAACAGATATTGCCAATATACTGGCCGACAGATTCAGTGCTAACTTTACCCCTCTCTCCCCCACCAAAGGACTAATCACAATACAAGTAGATTGCCAGGCACCCAGTATTACTGCTGCACAAGTTAAAACAGCACTGTCCAAGGCCATGAATACAGCTTCTATGGTACCTGACAATATCCCTGGCTGTGTTCTACATGAACTACAGAGTGAACTGGCACCTCACTGTGTACCCTGTTCAATTACAGCCTCACCTCAGGCTTTGTCCCTACCGAATGGCGCACTGCTACAGTCATCCCTCTTCACAAAGGAGGAGCGACTACAGACCCTGGGAACTATCACCCCATTAGCCTGATGCGTCTAATATGCAAAGCTATGGAATGCATCATGGAACTAATAAACAAGAATATAGGGAATCTCCAACTTTGGATCCCACATAGTTTGGTTTTGTGAAGGGTAGGTCATGCCTGCTCAACCTGGTTGACTTCTCCGAGTCAGTCACCAGAGTTGTGAATGAAGGCAAGATGGTTCATACAGCCTGCCTTGATCTGGCCAAGGCCTTTGATACCATTCCCCACTCAGGAATCACGGAAAAGCTCACTAAGCTAGGCATCAACCTCTATATCACTAGATGGGTTGCAAACTGGCTCACATATAGAACCCACAGTGTGAAAATAGCTGACTACAAGTCAGACTGCCGACCAGTCATGAGTGGAGTCCCACAGGGTTCGGTCCTGGGTCCTCTCCTGTTTGGTATCTACTTCACTGAAGTCCAGGCCAACACGAAGTGACTCTGGCTGACAAAGTTCGCAGATGATTGGAAGTTGGGTGTCATAATTAACTCTCCAAGTGATGTTGACATCCTCCAGAAAGGCCTCACTGAGACCAGCGACTTGTGTCAGAACCATGGCCTTACGCTCAATGCCATAAAATGTGTCATCATCCCCTTTGGGAAAAACCCAGTTCCCATAAATTACCACATCGATGGTAGTCCACTTAACACAGAAGGCGTTATAAAAGATCTGGGAACACAGGTTGACAGCAACCTCTCTTTTCACCACCACATTGCCACTGTGGTCAGAAAGTCCTTCTATGTGGCACATCTTATTACTAAGGGTTTTGCATCCAGGAAGAAAGAGGTCATTGTCTCCCTCTACTCTTCCCTCATTAGGCCAATCATCGAGTACAATGCCCCATTTGGCATGTACCTCACTAGACACCTGCAACAATTGGAGAGGCCAAAAAAGTACCTTACAAAAAGGATCCTAGGCCTTAAACACTTGTCCTATATGGACAGATAAAAAACTCCAACTATTCTCTGTCTCATATCACCTACTTAGACACGATTTCTGCTTGACTTACAAAGCCATGTCTGACCCAGCTCTGTTAGAAATGCTACATCTAAAGAAATCCCAATCCCTTCACACTACACGCTCCAGAGACCTCAACCTCATTACCACAATCAACAGAACAAGCTGGAGGGGCAGGTTTATAAGCCAGAGATTGCCCATGCTATGGAATAAACTTCCCATATATGTCAAGCGGACCGCCTCACTGGCCCTCTTCAAGAGAAATCTTGATGAAAGGATGGGAAATAGAAAATTCACCCCGGGGATCACTCCAGTGACTCTACTTGACAGAGGCACTGGGAACTAAGGTCAGGTGTCACAATGCCAGGGTAATCCAATGGGCTAGGCATGTATAGGGTCCAGGGCCATTAGCCTAGTACACACCTATGAACCCATCAACCTAGGTGTGGATGAATAGGTATGTGATGATAAGCATCTTTTAAGTCTAGTGTTACCAGGAATCTGTAAAGTGGAAAAAAAGGTAACAGGTTGTGAAGTGGCATCATTTTGAATTTGGGCACGATCTCAAACATGTTTAGGAAGGAAAGATCCAGAATTGGTCTCCAATCATTTTCTTTCCTTGGCACTAGGAACATCCCCTTCTCCAACTGGGAAAGAAGAAAGAACTGGTTCTATCAATCCTTAGGACAGCATATGATGAAGAAATGGTGGGAAGAAAAAAAAAAAAAGAGTGAACTGGAAGATGAAGAATATCCTCCTGGAAAGTGGGAATTTCCTCCCACTGCCATCTGTAACCTTGATGAATGATTTTCAGAATCCATTTGTCTGAAACTATCTGTTGCCAAAGAGAAAAAACGAGATTCACACTTTCTGGAATTAAAAAGGGTCCAGGGAGGGAGAGGGTCAGAAGGTTTCTTGAATGGTCATTCAGACTTGTTGCACTGTCTTTGGTTTTGGGAGGTTCAAGACTTCTTTTTGGAACACTTTATCATTTCTTTTCAAAAGTCTGTTTACCTGTATTTGGTTGAGACCGTTTATTCTGCTTTTGCAAAAATTGGATAAGGAGATGGAAAATCCCTAGGAAATTTGGAAAATGAGGGATGAAACATCTTAAAGATTCCCTGGATGAACTTGCCCCTTTCATCACATTTTTTATCACTTCTACAGCAGAGGATCCAAACACTAAAGCTCAGTCCAAGAGTTAATTTAAAATGCAATTTTTTTACATCATCTGAGAGCTTCCGAGAATGCAGCCATGCAAACCTCCTCAAAACACTGCCAGCAGCCAGAGAGTCATACACACACAGTTAACAATGAGTAGTGACCTATGCAGTAGAATAAACTTAAGTTATTTAAAACAGATTTTTTCCTCACAAGAAGAAACTGTTGATAAAACATTTTGTCATACTTTCACAATTAGTCAGAACAGAGTTTTACATATCAACCTAACAATTCAAAATTTTGAAAATCAAAATTGCAGAAGTATACACTTTTTTCCATAGCTAACAATGATTTTCCCATCCTTATCAGAAAGATTACGAATGCAAATGACTAGGTGCTCAGCCACAGTGGGATCAACAAGAGCTGTAGCTGCAAGGGTCAGGTTTGGGAATAGTGTATAAAACTTTAAAATTGAAGTTTATACAATCTATCTGCCTTTTTATGGACAGCTGCCTGATAATCAGGAAAACTGCAGGTAGTAATTCACACATCCTCTAAGGGAGAGAGAACAAGAGGAATGGGTGTAAGATCTAGAAAATACTTCTGTAATGACTCACAGTATTTTCTGAGGGACTAAGAAACCTCATTGTTCTTGGACTGAAAACACTGGTACATTCTAGCAATAGTCTCAGAGAAAGAGAAAACCCCACAGGGAGAATCAGAAGCTGAAGTCTCCTACGAGTCTGAATCAGAAAAAAAAACGGTATTCATCCCTGCATCTTCTATTCAGATTCAGAATCTTGAATCTCTTTGAAGTATCCCACGTTCCCTTTACCAGGAACTACTTTACAAGAAAGAGCAATAGCCTGAATTAAACCCTGAGCCAGACAAATTTGAGCAGGAGTAGATATATGCTTGGTTTTCTGTTTCTTTCTGACAGGAAAAATGGGGCCAGCTGTGTTACTAATGGCAGCAGCAACTTCCTCAGGAAATGGCACAATATTCTGACCCAAAAGGGAAACCTTCCCTGTTCCCTCTTCCAAGATTGACAAGAGTGGCTCTCACTTGTCCACTGACAGGACTTAAAAGCCACAGAGGGCATGATTAAACCCACATCCATAATGGCTGTATCTGCAACACCAGATGGATCCTGGGTAAAAGATGAGTAGTTTGAGCTACAACAAATGCCCACAGCAGAGTCAACCACCTGCAGATCAGGTGAATCATACTTTGTAAGGCAGCTCTACCATCATTGTCAGGTAGATTAGGAATAAACTTAAACATATTATCAAAAATGGATAACAGGTACTTAATCATGGGTTTGATAATTTATAGCACAGAAAGCTAAGGCAGAGGAACCATCAGTTTTCTTTCTGTACCTGACTATAACCCTACTACCATTATCATTTGGTAAGGCATTTGAGGATTAAAGAAATTCAGATGGTTTGTCTAGTTCCTTAAAAATAACTACATTATCAGATTATGGATTCTTGTGTAGATGTTTATGACTGACATTTTAAAGTGTCTAACAGGTTTGTTAGATGCAGGACACTGAGACTCTGCAGCAAAGGAAGCTGAAAGAAAGGAGTCCTTGAAAGCTTCCAAGAAAGGAGGTAAAGTAGAAGAAACCATATGTGAAGCAGCCAATCCTGGATAGACCTCCATAATGGAGACTGGGACATCCTCATTAACAAATTACTGAGCAATACCATACAGTCTCTTTGAGATTACCAGACTAAGCTTTCCCTTTGTAGCTTTTTCAGATATCTGCCTAGTCCGACTGGACGCCAAGAAGGCTGCTCATGTCGGCCTCCAGAGGGGTCACAAAAGTAAGAACAGTCTTAGATGAGGTACCAACTGCGGTCTTATCAGTAGTCTTAATAAAGATATCCAACTCAAAATTTTAGAAAGAAGTAAGTAACTAATGTCTTCTTTCTATTTCATGGATTTCTTCCTTAGCTGTGAAGGAAGTCCAATGAAGGAGCTTTGAACTGCAAGTTAGCTTACACTAGAGCCTGTAAACATTTGTTCTATTAGTGCTGTGCCTAAATCAAAGCAGTTGAGAGGTTGAAAGTATTTGACAACCTAACATAAGGTGGTAATGGTCTGTTACATGTGGGGATATAATGCTAGCTAAATCAGCAACTATTGATACAAATAGAAATGGAGAAAAGTCCACAAATCTGCAAGTAGAAAAATAATAAGAAGTTATGTTCTTACCATAACGTTCCATGTTAGTTGTCTTCTTCTCGCCTTCTTTCTTGCTGGATGGGTTCGGAGCCGATCCTCGGCTCCGACTCGGCCTATACTATAGCTCGAGAGCTATTTTTACTGGCTCGAGGCAGCCCTATAACCCACAATACCATGCGCTAACTCCCCAGATCTTGTTTGGAAGCTAAGACATAGTATAAATATATTATTATAATCCTCATTTGCAAGTACGGAGTCCCTGCTAGTAACACTAAAGATACGGGGAAACCGTAACATGTTGTATCTCCAGAAATGGAAGAACTCAGAGACCTCAAGTCTGTCCAGGATAGGGGGCAGGAGGGAGGGACGCAAGAAAGAAGGCGAGAAGAAGACAACTAACATGGAACGTTATGGTAAGAACATAACTTCTTAATGTTAAGTTGTCATTCTCACCTTCATTCTTGCTGGATGGGACAGCATCCCTAGCACCTTAGTTCTGGGTGGCTCAATGGAACAGACTCCTGAGTACAGTGGAACCAAAGTCAGCTCGATTTCTGGAGGCTATATCAAGTTTGTAATGGGCAATAAAGTATGTTGGGAAGCCCATGTAGCTGCTGCATATATGGCATCTAATGTTAACCTTGCTTGAAAGGCCGTTGATGTTGCTAGTGCCCTGGTTGAATGAGCCTTAGGCCTAGACGGAAGTTGCCTGTGTCTCAACTCATAGACAAAGGTAATAATAGATGTCAACCATCTGGAAAGAGTAACCTTTGATACTGGAAGCCCTTTCTTTCCTGCAGCATAAGAGAGAAAGAGCTGGTCTGACTTTCTGAGTTGTTTTGTCCTGTCTAGATAATACCATAGTTGGCGATGAACATCCAATGAATGTAATTTCTGTTCAGCCCTGTTGGAATAGTCTGGGAAGAAGACAGGCAAGTCAATGGAGTGGTTTAGATTTGCTTCAGAGGGCACTTTTGGTAGGAAGGAAGGATTTCTTCTGAGAGTTACCCTGTCTTTGTGAAAGACCAAATAAGGGGGACGGACAGACAAGGCTTGAAGTTCTGAAACCCTTCTGGCAGATGTTATGGCTACTAAAAACAGAGTCTTCCAAGAAAGAAGCTTGAGGGAGCAAGAGGCTGCAGGTTCAAAAGGATGCAGAATCAATGAGGTTAGAACTAAATTCAAATCCCATTGTGGGGGCGGATCCCTAACTGGAGGTCTAAGCAAAAAGATGCCCTTGAGAAAGGCTTTACAGAGTTTGTGGGACATAATATTTGCTTCTGAGAGCCCCACATGAAAATTAGCAATGGCCGCTAATTTTACCCTGATAGTGGCTGATGATGACCCTGAATGAAAGAGTTCCACCAGAAAGTCTAGAACCTTATGAATGGTTGCATGGAAAGGATCTAAGGACCTAGCTTGTGCCCATAGCGAAAAACGCTTCCATTTACTCGCATACGTCTTCCTAGTATTGGACTTATGGGAAGCCAGAATGATATCACGAACAGGAGGAGAAATAAGGGGAAGCCTGGCTATGGCTGGAAGTGGAGTAACCAAGCTGTGAGGTTGAGGGAATGAAGAGACTGATGAAGCTTGCCCGTGAGATGGGTCAACAGATCCGGAAGGGGTTCCAGATGCCAAGGCTGTTCCAGTAGGTAACTGTGCAGGAACGGAAACCATACTTGTCAAGGCCAAAACGGGGCAATGAGGATCATTTTGGATCTCAGTGCGGTTGCTTTCTGAATTAATTGCGGAATCAATGGTAAGGGAGGAAAGGCATATAGAGGACCCCGGGGCCAATCGTGAACAAGAGCGTCTCTGGGGGGATGGCCTGGTAGAGGAAAGTGTGTGAAGAAGTCGTGGCACTTGCTGTTTTGAGGAGTTGCGAAAATATCGCAGCAAGGCTGGCCCCACTTCTGAAATATTCTGTCTGCTACCGCTTGATTTAGAGACCACTCGTGAGGCATGAGGATAGTTCTGCTCAATCTGTCCGCTATGACGTTGGACTTCCTGGGGATGTGCGTTGCTATCAGAAACCGTTGAGAGGAAATCGCCCTTGCCAAAGTCTGAGTGCTTCTCAACATAGGGGGTAGGACTTTGTTCCGCCCTGCTTGTTTATGTACCACAGACATATTTTCCATTTGAATTGCTATAGTCCCTGTGGGAAGAGAGCTCTGAAGGGCTTGCAACGTTAAAAGCACCGCCCTAATCTCCAGGACATTTATGTGCAGGTGGCGTTCTAATTGTTGCCATGTGCCCTGGACCGTCCTGCCCTGATAATGCCCCCCCACCCGATCAGGGAGGCATCCGTTGTCACCGTGGCAACTGGGGGGGTGGGGCAAAGGGTCTGCCCTGAAGAAGCTGAGGGGAAACCATCCACCAGGAGAGATGATTCTTGCATGATGGGGTTATCAAGATGTTGTGAGTCATTGGGAGTTGTTGAAAGGACCACTTAGAAAACAGCATCCACTGGAGGAGCCTCATGTGGAAGCGGGCTAATGGGAGTAGAAGAATCGCCGCTGCCAGGCCTAACGCTTTCAATACTAGCTTGACTTGAACTCTGTTGGGCTGAAACAGGGACTGAACATTCCGCCTTATGTCTGTCACTCTCTGAGGTGGTAATGTTGCAGACATTTCTGTGGTGTTTAATATGGCGCCTATAAAGTTTATACATTGACAAGGCGACAAGGAGGATTTTGCAAAATTTATAGAAATACCTAGATTGTTGCAAAGTTGAATAGTGTAATCCCTGGCCATTATAAGATGCTGCTTGGTGGTAGCGGAAATGAGCCAGTCATCTAGATATGGAAATGCCTGGAATCCTTTTTGTCTCAGGTGAGCCATGACCACTGCCAAGCATTTGGTGAACACCCGGGGGGCTGTGGTGAGACCAAAGGGCAGGGTTCTGAATTGATAATGACTGGCTCCCAGCCGGAAGCGGAGAAACCTCCTGGAGCGCCTGTGTATCTTTATATGATAGTACGTGTCCTGGAGGTCTAATGAGCACATCCAGTTGTCTCTGCCCAAAAAGGGTAGAATGGACTGCAGTGTTACCATCCGAAATTTTGTCTTTTGTACAGAGTTGTTCAATCTGCTGAGGTCCAAAATGGGTCTCCAGTCTCCAGTCTTTTTTGGTACCAAAAAGAATCTGGAGTAGATTCCGGATCCTAGCTGATCTGCTGGGACTGCCTGGATGACTCTTTTTTCTAACAGCTTTTTTATTTCTAGCTGTGCCTAATCCCTTTGTACGGGTGGTACGTCTGGTAGGGGTCTTGGCGGTTGTACTGGAGGGGAAGTGAAGGGAATTTTGTAACCCTTGGATATGATCTTCTGTACCCATGTGTCTTGGGAGAGGGATTGCCAGGCTTCCGGGTACAGAGATAATCTTCCCCCGACTGCCTCCGAAGGTGGACAGTCGGGCAGCTTCTCAGGGATGCTGAAAGGGTTGGTCAGGGAAAGATTCCCTGGAACCCTGATTCTGTGGACCCCCTCTGCCCCTGGGGCGGCGTCTGTTATTATTCCCCCCCTGCCTCTGGGGGGAAATTCACCACGTGCGGCTTGCGGGACTCCCTGTGGTTTGCGGAACCACATCTTTCCACCCCTCTGTCCCTTAGGATAAGGTCTAGAAGGTGTGGAAAAATGGACTCCCACGGCAGAGAGAGTCTTACCATCTTGCTCGCATCTGGTGAGGGTATTCTTCACCTGAGGTCCAATCAATTCTGTACCATCAAAGGGAGTGTTGGTGAAGCACGCCTTGAAGGGATCGGCAAAGTTACAGAGTCACATCCAAGCGTGACGTCTCAACGCAACACCTGTGCCTGCGGCTCTACTCGCTCCATTGGCTGCGTAGGAGATAAGCCGCATGGAGGAGTTAACAATGGAGTTCAGGGTGGCCAGCTGGGAGTTCATCTTGTCCTGATACCCCGCAGCAGAAGGATCCTGTACAGTTTCACCCAGTTCTTTGAGCAAGTCTCTCTGAAGGCGGGTGAAATGACATAAATAGTTCAGCGATCGCATGGTAAAGGTCGCTGAAGCAAATGTCTGCTTGCCGTACCTGTCCATGGTCCTGGACTCTTTGTTAGGAGGATGAACAGGTACAGAAGGATCAGCCAATTCCTTCTTAGTGGCTGCTGCTACCACCATAGCATCAACTGAAACACCTTTGGTGAGAAAGGATTTGTCCTCTAGTGCAGAAATAAATTTAGAGGGCCTCCTAGGGGTAGGTTTCATTGAATCAGGAGCTGCCCACACCTTTCTGGCCACTACCTCCATTAGTGGGTCGAAAGGGGGAGACACCCAGGAGGTGGAAGGGTGAGATCCGAAAGCGTCAAGGTAAACCGACTCGTCCTCGGATGGTTTGAGAGTGGACCAATTTCCCCTCTGTTTTAGGATCTCTAGGATGTCTGAAAAACAGACATCCTCAGAGGGGGATCTCGGGGAACCCACTGACTCATCCAAGTCGGTGTCCGATGTGACAGACTCGGGGGAGTCTATGTGTTTCCTCTTGCACTTTCTTTTCCTAGGGGGTTCCCCTGAAGCTTCAGGGGAGGCCTCGGAAGAGGAGGAGACACCCAAAGTGGGTACCCTACGCTTTGGATCTCTGTTGTCAGATGCAGGATGATGGGCAGAGACCGTAACAGGCACTGTAGAGGGAGGAGCTGCAGAACTTAACCTTGGAGTGGACACTGGGTCCAGCACGCTCCTCATCACCTCGAAGGCTCCCCTATCAGGTACCAAGGGTAGTCCTGGCTCCGAAGAGACCCGAACCGCCCCCGGCACCGACAGAGAAGGCTCCGAGAATGATGTCGGGGCTGAACTAACCAGGGCCGAAGCTCCGAGAGGGAGAGCGGGGTCGGACAAGGGTCCGATGCCACTCGCCCCCTCGGAGCCAACAATGGAGTCCCGGCACCCGGACCTCTCCACGGACGGAACCAATGAAGAGGTCGGAATCAACGACACCGGAGCCGAAGGTGGAAGTATCGGCTCCGAAGTGGGCAAGGTCACGGTTCTGACAAACTCTGTCTCCGAACTCGAGAGGCATATCAGAGGAGGAATCGATAGTGGTACCGAAGGAGCCACAGTCTGGTGAGATGGGCTCTGGAGCATTTGGGCTAGTGCCTGAGATTTTATGAGCCTACTGACCACCCTCTCAATGTCATGGTCGGAGAGCCTGGATGACCTAGATGAGTGAGTCCTATGACTCCACTCCAATAGGAGAGGGGATCTCGGAGCCGATCGGACGGATTCTAGTGAGGGGGATCTAGAGCGCTTGCGTGCTGGGGTTGGCTCCGAAGCTGGTTTCGGAGCGGATACCACTTTGCCCGCCTCGGATCTGATTGGAACCGATGTCAGAGCCATCTCAACAACACCAGCCCTCGACTCAGAAGCTGGAGCCGAGGGTTTGGCGGTTTTTGAAGACTTCCCCGAGCCAGACTTGGACAGGGAGTCATCGGGCTTTAACAAGCCCCTTAAGATGAGCTTATTACACCGCTCCTGCAGGACTCTTGAACTAAACCCGTGACAGACGGAACAAGAGTCCTGCAGGTGTAAAGGCCCTAAGCAATAGACACAAGAAGTGTGACCGTCTGTCAGAGACATTTTCTGACAGCACGAGTCACACTTCTTGAATCCCGAGACCTTAGTGTCTTTGGACATAGTCCTAACCACAGCAAACACAGTTATCACAGTCAGTCCACACACACACTCAACTTAAAACTAGAAAAAGTTAAGGGAACTGACTAAACCCACACACAGACACTGTAAGGGGTGGGGAAACTAAGGTAAAGCCCGTAGGCCCAATAGATAAAATTTAACTAAAAAGGGGAAGAAGGGCTACAAAAGGGCTGTAATGAATAAATACAATCAGTAGGGACCTAAAAAAAGGGATCTAACTGGAAAAACTACCTGAAAAACAGTTTTATAGAAAGAATTCTCTTTACTGACCTGAACCGGTAAAAAAAGCAACCTCGCAGCGAAGCAGCAAATGAGATCTGGGGAGTTAGCGCATGGTATTGTGGGTTATAGGGCTGCCTTGAGCCGGTAAAAATAGCTCTCGAGCTATAGTATAGGCCAAGTCGGAGCCCATCCAGCAAGAATGAAGGCGAGAATGACAACTTAACATATGATATTACTCAGCTAAGAACAGCTGTCATCTTCAATTAAAACATATTTCAACACTAAACTCAGAAAATCTGAAAGTAAAAATTACCAATGAGTAAACTATAAACTGCAGACTAATCTGGCAGGAAAAATAAAAAGTGCTGGGTAAAGAAAGAATGTATTGGAACTCCAGTTTAGCATCAACTCACCTCATATAGAGAAGACGCAACTTGAATGTAAAAGTTGTATTACTCTGACATTTCCTCTGTGAAATCTAGAAAAAGGAATGGTGGATTCCTATACTTTTTAACACTACAGTCATGCTGTTCCAGCAATCCCTGAGGCATGGTGGTTTACTTGCTCTATTACAATAAGGAGGAATACACCAAACTCTTCCCACAGAAACGTGTGTACTTTAGAAAAGACAGTGGACATACTGTTCATAAATAATACATGTGAAATGAAACTTTGAAAAGTACTTCAAACACAAAAATAAAAAAGAAGTTACGTACTTACCATAACGTTCCATGTTTGCAGTCCATCTCGCCTACATTCTTGCTGGATGGGTTCAGAGCCAATATTCGGCTCCAACTCGGCCGATACTAAACCTTGAGAGCTTTTACTGGCTTGAGGCTTGCCCCTATCCCATGGTGCCTCATGGCCATTCCCCAGATCTAGTTTGCAAGAAAGCAATAAGTATGTATCAGGTAAGACAAATATCAGAGCTGCATATATACAGACAAAGGATTTTGAAAATATAATCCATGCCAGGTGGACAACAAAAGAGAACCAGGTCAGACAGCACCAGTATTGTCCACCAGATCCCCCAGAAAACAGGAAGGGGGATGGAGGGAGGGATGCAAGAATGTAGGCGAGATGGACTACAAATATGGAATGTTATGGTAAGTACATAACTTCTTTATGTTATGTAGTCCTATCTCGCCGTAATTTTTGCTGGATGGGACAGCGTCCCTAGCACATGTATCTCGGGTGGCTCAGGCGAAGAGACTCTTCAGCACAGTGGACCCAAAGGAAGACCTGTCCCGGGAGGCCAAATCCAATTTGTAATGAGTGACAAAATCATGTGGTCTTGCCCAAGTAGCTGCTGCACAAATAGTATCAGCTGAGATCCTAGATCTAATGGCACATGAAGTAGATACAGCTCTAGTAGAATGACCTTTAACTTTGATGGGTAATTGTTTTCCAGCTGATTGATAAGCAAATTAAATGCAATCCGTGAAAGAGTAACCTTAGAAACAGGCAAGCCCTTCTTCTTGTCAGAAAAGGAAATAGTTGATCTGATTTTCTGAATTCTTTAGTCCTGTGTAAATAAAATCTGAGAATTCTGTGAACGTCTAACTGGTGTAGTCTATACTCAGATTTATTACAGTGGTTTGGAAAAAACACAGGTAGTTCAATAGTAGTATTCAGATTGTGCTCTGAGCATACCTTGGGAAGAAAGGAATGGTTTGTCCTGAGAGAGACTCTATCCTTGTGAAAAATGATGTAAGGAGGTAGAATAGTTAGAGCTTGCAGTTCTGAGACTCTCCTAGCAGATGTTATGGCTACTAAGAATAGTGTTTTCCATGACAACAATTTTAGGTCTGATGAAGAGGATGGCTCAAGGGTGCGGACATCAAAGATGAGAGGACTAAGTTTTAAGTCCCAGGGTTCTAATGGCTGTTTGACTGGAGGCCTGAGAAGAACAACTTCTTTTAAGAAGGTTTTACACAAGGAGTCCTGTTGGATTGGATTTCCCATGAAGCCAAAATGGAAATTGGAAATGGCAGCTAACTGAACTCTAACTGTAGTGGCTGCCGTTCCTTCATGAAAAATTGATGCTAGGAAGGATAAGATAGATTCTATAGGAGCCATATATGGATCTAAGCCTCATTTCATAGCCCAAAACGAAAACCTTTTCCATTTGCTGGAGTACAGTTTCTGAGTGGAAGGTTTATGGGATGAAATTAGAATGTGTTTGACCAAAGGGGATAGGGGAATACACCTGGCTACTCGTGAAACTGGAGCAGCCATGCTGTCAATTTGAGGGTGTGGATGGTGGGGTGGAACTGTCCCAACTGAAGAATCAGGAAATCTGGAGATGGGTCCAGAATCCATGGTTCCTCAAAAAGGTAGGGCCACAGGAAGGGAAACCAAACTTGTCGAGGCCAGTAAGGAGCAATGAGGATCAAGGAACTCCTCAACTGTCTTGCTTTTTGTATTACCTTTGGGAATCTGTGAATCTTGAGACAATGCTACAATTGTCTCATGTACACAGACAACCCTCTCCTCCTCCCAACAAACACAAATATATGTAAGAGATGCAACTATATAGCCAAACTGGAGGCTGAACTCTCTCAACTCAGGACTGGCAAGATCAGACGGGAGGAGAAGGTAACCACACACACAGCAAACCCAGTCCCACATAGACCTACCACAACTGCAAACCAAACACATAATAACACAAAGACATACTCAGAGGCTCTAACAAAAAACTTACCAAAACAACAGAGGCTCCCAAAGCAGACACCCAAAAATCCACCACCTCAAAACATAACACATGCAACACATACTTCAATAAATCAGTGTGTCAAACAATCACAGCCCTTAAGGCCAAACACTATGCCTGATACACTAGTAATAGGTGACTCTATAGTCAGACACACTGACATTCCGCTTACCAGGCTGAACAAGGAGAGGGTAATGGTGAGCTGCCTATCGAGAGCTAGGATCCGCCACATAACACACGCACTCAGGTCACTCCAAAGCACGTACAAATATGACTCAGTCATTGTCCATGCCGGCGTGAATGACCTGAGACGTACCTCCCTGGACTACATGAAAAGAGACATAGAGGAGCTCTCTGATTATGTAGCCCAGGCTGGTATGACCCTGACCCTGAGCAGCATCTTGCCCTCACCAAGAATGATGCCACAATACAAAGACAAGATGATCAGCTTTAATAATTGGCTCAATTACTGGTGTCATTCTAGGGGGATCCAATGTCTGTCTGCCTGGGATGACATGCTGGACAAGCCACGCTGCTTCGCAAGGGACGGCTTGCATCTGTCACCAATGGGCTTCCGGATATTGGCTAAGGCTCTTGCCACCCCCATAGTGCCTTTTTTAGGCAAGGCTCAAAAGACAAACCCACCTCCTTAGAAAACAAAAATGGAAAAAAATTAAGGGTAATGCTGCTCAGTGCCAGAAGTCTAAATCTCAAGATGCAGGCTCTCAAAGCACTCCTCAGTATGGAGAACATCGATGTCTGTGCAGTCATTGAAACCTGGTTCAAGGCTCCTGAGAGCACCCCAGCGCTACCAGGCTATACCTCGTATCATGCTTTTCGGCCCCAAAACTCGGGCCAAACCAAAAAATGAGGGGGAGTGTCCATATTCATCAAGGACACCCACACCTCCAGGTTAGTGGCAACACATGAAGCATCAGAGACCATCCAGGTGCAACTAACTGTAGGCAAAACTGCTATACAACTGGTAGCATGTTACAGACCACCCTCCCAATCTCAGGAACCCCATTCAGCCTTCCTGAAGACATTGGAGGATATGAATGTCTCACCAAACACCATCATATTGGGAGACTTCAACTACCCTAACATACACTAGGTGCATTATTCTAGCCCTAACACCCTAGCCCAAAGGTTCCTGGAATTCATAAATTCAAATGCAGTGGAACAGCTAGTCACCTCTCCCACAAGGGGAGATAATATACTAGACCTGATCATCACAAACATGGGGAGAAAGTGCTCCACACCGGAAGTATACCCCTCACTAGTGAGATCTGACCACAAACTAATCATCCTGGATATACATATCTCACCTCCACCCCCAACACAAAAGACTACAGTGAAAAACTTCTCAAAAGCTGACTTTACACTTCTTAAGACTGAAATGGTATCCTTTAAGCCCACTGGGCCAGTGGAAACCACATTCCACAATGCTGAATCCTTCACAAATGCTTTCTACGGACATCTCCAAGAATGCATGGATCATGCAATCCCAAATAAAACCAAGACCCTCTCCACCAAGGGCAGGCGTCCTGTCAGGTGGACCTCAGCCATAAACAAATTGTATAACAAAAGAAGGAAGCTACTGCACGTCAGAGCAAAATCTCATAAAGAGAAGGCATCTCTGATCAGCACTAGTAGAAAGCTACGTTCTCTCATAAAAACATCCAAGGCCAACTTTGAGAGAAAAATCGCTATGGACACTAAAGATAACCACAAGGCCTTCTTCTGCTATGTTAGAAACCTGGGCGGAAACCCTCAGATATGCTCAGAGTTAGTTCACAATGACAAAAAATACACTGAACCCACAGATATTGCCAACATTCTGGCAGACAGGTTCAGTGCAAATTTCTCACCACCCTCACCCCCAAAAGAGGAAATACTTATCCCAGCCGAATGTAACCTCCCTGTCATCTCAGATGTCCAGGTGAGAACCGCCCTCGGCAAAGCTAAAAACACAGCATCAATGGGACCTGACGGTATCCCGGGTTGCGTGCTACGTGAACTCCAAGAGGAGCTAAACCCACACATAAAAATGCTATTTAACCTTAGACTTACTACAGGATATGCACCTGAACACTGGCGTACAGCAACAGTGGTCCCACTCCACAAAGGAGGCACCTCTACAGACCCTGGTAACTACCGCCCCATAAGCTTAACCAGCCTGGTCTGCAAAGCTATGGAAAGAATCATTATGGAACTCATAAACAGAGACATTGGGGACCTACAGACACTTGATCCCACCCAGTTCGGCTTTGTAAAGGGCAGATCCTGCCTTTTGAACCTGGTTGACTTTTTCGAAACAGTCACTAGAGCCATTGACGAGGGCAAAGCAGTCCATACAGCCTACCTGGACTTGGCTAAAGCTTTCGACACAATACCCCACTCAGGCATCATAGATAAACTCAACAGCTTAAATGTAAATCCATATGTCACAAGATGGGTTGCAAACTGGCTAAAGGATAGAACCCATAGAGTCAAAATCGCTGGAGCCATGTCAGACTCAAAGCCAGTCACAAGTGGTGTCCCACAGGGCTCTGTCCTGGGACCCCTCTTGTTCGGCATTTATTTCTCAGATGTGAAAGCAAACATGGGAGGGTTGTGGCTGACAAAGTTCGCAGATGACTGCAAACTAGGCGCCATAGTCGATACACCAGCTGACACATACATCCTACAAAAAGGCCTCACTGAAACGGACAGCTGGTTCCGGAGTCATGGCCTTAAACTAAATGCCAAAAAATGTATAGTCATCCCCTTTGGGAAAAACAAAGTACCCACAAATTATCACATAGACAGTAACCCACTGAGTATGGAAAAAGTAATCAGAGACCTGGGGATCCAAGACGATAGTGAACTCTCATTTGACACCCACGTTGCCAAAGTGGTTAGAAAGACTTTCTACTTTGCCCACCTTATCATGAAGGGATTCACATCCAGATCAAAGGAGGTCATTGTACTCCTGTACTCCTCCCTTATCAGGCCCATGATTGAGTACAATGCCCCATTTGGTATGCACCTCACCCGGCACTTGCAACAGCTGGAGAGACCCCAAAAGTACCTCACCAAGAGGATCAAGGGTCTCCAACATATGTCATATGCTGCCAGACTAAAGAAACTCCAGCTCTATTCAGTAGCATACCGCCTACTCAGAGGTGATATGTGCCTAACGTATAAGGCCATGTCCAATCAGGAATTGATGGACATGCTCCACCTCAAAAAATCCAAATCCATCAGAACCACGAGAGCTAAAGATTTAAACCTCAGCACAAATATGAATAGGACATGCTGGAGGGACAGATTCATAACTCATAGGCTTCCCATACTCTGGAACAGAATCCCAGTTCATGTTAGGCAGAACCCCTCACTGACTCTCTTCAAGAGAAATCTTGACGAGTGGATGGGAGATCATAGGTTTACCCCAGGGGTCATCTCTGTGTCACTACTAGACAGAGGCACAGTAAACTAATTCTATTATGTAAGGGGGTCTTCACTGTGTCATTACTAGACAGAGGCACAGTATTCTAAATCTATTCTGTACACTTTTGTACCATTACATGGGGTGGCGAAAGCCACATCACTATAGCTAGGCTTATAAATGCCCCAGGGCAGATAGCCTAGTACTAAATTATGAAACTATGAGAGGAAAAGGAGGAAAGGCATAAAGAAGTCACTGGGGCCAATCGTGGACTAGAGCATCCCTGGGTGACATCCCTGGAGGGGGAATGAGGGCAAAGCAGCTGCTGCATTTGGTGTTCAGGTGAGTGGCGAATAGGTCGCAGCAAGGCTGGCCCCATCTGTGAAAGATCTCTTTCGTAACTTTTGGATTCAGGGACCACTTGTAAAGCATCAGAATTGCTCAGCTGAGTTTGTCTGTTATTAAGTTGGATTTCCCCAGGATGTCTATTGCTATCAGGAAACTTTGAGTATCCATCACCCATTTCCAAACTCTTAAGGCCTCTCTGCAAAGCAGGTAAGATTTGGTTCCCCCTTGCTTGTTTATGCACCACACGACAGACATGTTGTCTGACTGAATCACAATTGTCCTGGTGGGAAGGGAGCTGTGAAGTGCTTGCAACACATACAGCACCGCTCTCATCTCCAGAACATTGATGTGCAAGTGGTTCTTGTGGTTCTGCCAAGTACCTTGGACTGTCATTCCCAGATAATGCCCCCCCCACCCTATCTGGGAAGTGTCCATGGTCAAAACTGCTTTCTCTTGGGGAGGAATAAGTGGACGACTTAGGAGAAATTGTTCTGTGTGCAACCACCATGTCAGATCCTTGTTGCAGGTGTTTGTTATAAAAATCTGGTGAGACAATGGAAGGTCTTGCATTGACCATTGGGCAAATAACAACCACTGAAGTATCCTCATGTGTAAATGAGCAAGAGGAACTAATAGGATGGCAGAAACCATAGTCCCTAGGACTTGAAGAACTACTCTGGCCTGAACTTTTTGTTTGTTTAGCAAGGATCTGACTTGACTGCATAGAGACTCTATTCGTTCTGGTGTTAGTCTTGCTGACATGGTGGTTGTGTCTATTTCTGAGCCTAAGTTTACAATGTGCTGCGAAGGAGACAAGACTAACTTTCTTAGGTTGACAGTGATGCCTAGACTGGCGCACAAGGATAGAGTCTCATCCCTGGTTCTGATGAGTTGATGCTTGGTGGTAGCAGTGAGGAGCCAGTTGGCTAGGTACGGAAACACCTGGAATCCTTGACATCTCAGGTGAGCAGTTACCACTGCCATACATTTGGTGAACACTCTGGGGACTGTAGTGAGACCAAAGGGCAGTGTTCTGAAATGAAAATGACTGGCTCCCAGCCGGAAGCGTAAGTGCCTCCTGGAGCATCTGTCCATTTTGATGTGGTAGTATGTATCCTGGAGATCAATTGAGCACATCCAATTGTCTTTCCCGATATAGGGAAATATCGACTGCAGAGTAACCATTCGGAACTTCAATTTCTTTGCATACTTGTTGAGCCTGCTGAGATCTAGGCTTGATCTCCAGTCCTTTGTCTTTTTTGAAACTAAAAAGAATCAAGAGTAAGTTCCGGATCCTACTTGCTCTGCGGGAACTTCTTGGATGACTCTTTTTTGCAGCAACGAGATGACCTCTGATGTTGCACGGTCTAGTTGGATGGGTGGTATGTCTGGTAGAGACCGGTTTGTTGGGGGTTCAGAAACAAAGGGGATCAGCTAACCTCTGGATATTGTGGTGTGTACCCAATGATCTTGTGAGATGGTTAGCCAGGTGCTTTGATACAGCGATAGACCACCCCTGACTGCCTCCAGAGACGGACAGTTGGGTAGCCCCTCAGGGGCAATGGAAGGGACAATCAGAGAAAGTATCTCTGTCTCCCTGATGCTGCGGACCTCCTCTGCTGCGATGGTGGTGTCTTCCATTATATCCTCCCCCTCTGCCTCTAGGGGAGGGTTGACCTTGTGCCTGAGGGAAACCTTTTTGGGATTTACAGAACCACATTTTCCCTCCTGTATTACCCTTGGGATAGGGTCTAGATGGGAGGGAGAAACGGACTCCGATGGTAGATAAGGTTTTCCCTTCCTGCTTGCACCTAGTCAAAGTCTCTTTCACTTGGGATCCAAAAAAAGATGAACCATGAAAGGGGGCGTTAGTGAAGGAAGACTTGAAGGACTCTGTAAAATTACAAAGATGCATCCAATAATGTCTCCTGAGGGATATTCCTGCTGTGGTTGCCCTACTTGCTCCATCTGCCACGTACGATATCAGCCTCATGGAGGAGTTAGCTATGGAAGTAAGGGTGGAGAGCTGCACAGAAACCTTATCCATGTTACCCGGAGCTCGTGAGCCCTGGAAGGTGTCTTCTAACTCTTTCAGGAGATCTCTCTGAAGATGAGTAAAATGAGTAAGGTAATTCAGCGATCTTAGTGTAAATGCCACTGAAGAAAATGTATGCTTCCCCTACCTATCCATCATCCTGGACTCCTTGTTAGGAGGATGGATATTAGAAAATGTCTCGGATAACTCCTTCTTGAATACCACCATAGCATCAACGGAAACTCCCTTACTAAGAAAAGTCTTGTCCTCAGGTGCTGTCATGAACTTATTTGGCCTCCTCGGGATGGGCTCCACTGAATCTGGAGAGGTCCAAGCTTTCCGCGATATGACCCCCAAGAGTTGGTCATAAGGCGGTGTCACTCAAGAGGTTGAATGGCAGGAACCAAAGGCCTCAAGATACACTGATTCATCCTCAGTAGGGTTAGAGGTCTTCCAATCACCCCTCTGTCTAAGGATTTCTAAGATGTCAGAAAAGGAGACATCCTCAGAGGGGGATCTAGGGGACCCTTCTGATTCCTCTGATTCCTCTAAATCAGTGTCTGACGTGACAGACTCAGGTGAGTCAACATGCTTCCTCCTACACAGCCTCTTCCGAGGGAGCTCTCCAGTGGGATAATCTGGGGAGGTCTCACAAGAGGGGGCACCTCCAATGTAGGCTATGTGGGCTTCTGGCTCCCTACGCTGTGGGGGTGGCAGGGGGGAAGAGGTTGCTGCCTGCTGCTGGTGGGACACAGGTTCCAATTGTATGGCTTTAGCAGAGGATAAAGCCTTCTCTATAGCTTCGAAAGCCTTCAACCCTCGCTCCAAAGAAGACCTCCGCTCCGAGGGGATGGATGATCAACTCCTAGCAAGGGGGAAACAGCTCCAAAGCAGAGGTGGGAGCCATGCTGAGTCAAGCCGAGGCACTGAGAGGAAGGGTCAGTTCCGACGAGAACCCAGGGTGACTGCCTCCCTCGGAGTCAACTCGAGAGCGTTGGCTCCCAGATCCTTCGGCCCCAGACTGAGCCATTGAGGATACAGTAATTGGCTCCGAGGAAGCAGTTTGAATCCCCGGAGCCAACGGGTCCACAACAGAAGAACCTGAAGTAATAGGCTCCGAGGGCGAAGCAGTTGGAGGAGGAACAGTGGTCAGTAAGGGGGTCGGCTCCAAAAACTTTGGGTCTGGAGGGGCCAATGATTTTGCCAGTGCTGGATCTGAAAGCAACCTCTTCACCACCCGCTCAATGTCCTCATCTGATAGAGTCCTGGAGGATCTGGTGGAGACAGAAGGAGATCTCCTTTTTTCCAAAATAGAAGATGTCAAGGTGGGAGACACAACCTCAATTTCTGGTAAAATTTTCGGTACTGAAGGTTGCCTCAGCGCCGAGGAGACTGACGGCACCGAAATGGATGAAGCTGAATCAGAGCCACAACTTCTTGGCTCTGACGCTTTGGTCTTTTTAGTCAGCTCCGAAGCTGGAGCCAAAGACTTTCTCTTAGAAGATTTTGGAGCTGCCTGACCAAGTTCCAGCTGTTTCTGGAAGGAACTGGTCATGAGACCCCTAGCAATAAGTTTTCTCTTTCTTTTGTTTAAAACTTTGGTGCTAAATGCATGGCAAAAAGTGCAGGGCTCCTGCAAATGGCCTTCACCAAGGCAGTACAAACAACTGGTGTGACTGTCTGTGAGAGACATTTTCTGTGAACATCTGTCACACTTCTTAAACCCAGAAGGGCAATGATCCTTATGCCCCCATCCTTATCTTTAGACATTCCGACTACCAGGAATAGAGTAGCTAGATAAACAACAAGCAATATAACACTAAATATTAACTACAGATAAAGAAGAAGTGTGGAAGAAAGAAGAATACAACTTTTTTTTTATATATATATATAAACACTCACACACATGGAGGAAAGGCCCTCTAACTTAAACGAGCACTATGGCCCTCTAACCTAAATGGGACGTACAGTCCTATGGGGAGGAATAGGGGTCGGAAACTCTCAAAAAACAGTCACACAAGAGGCAAAGACTATATATATATATATATATATATATATATATATACATATATATATATATATATATATATATATATATATATATATATATATATTAAATAATGGATAGAAAGGTTAGGAAAAAGGACTAAATTTAGCAAATAAAGTTTTACTTAGCCAACGAGCCAGTAAGACACAACCTCAAAGCTTTCGCAGTAAACGAGATCTGGGAAATTGCCGTGAGGCACCATGGGATAGGGGCTAGCCTTGAGCCAGTAAAAGCTCTCAAGCTTTAGTATCGCCAAGTCAGAGACAAATATCATCTCCGAACCCATCCAGCAAGAATTATGGCGAGAAAGGACTACATAACATCATATATTAAGTCCCATTACTGTCTTACAAGAGTATGAAAATGCCTCAAGACCCAACACAATTCAAGGAAATGCTAAGGACATACCTCTCAACCGTACCAAATTACTCAGCATTTACCGGTTTTGAGGTCCAAATAATGGGGTGCCACAAATTCCCGAGTGTCCCCCTTTATTCTTGAATTTCCTGGCTTTTTTTTTTTTTCTGCTGACATCATCACGTGCAGAGGCGTGCATGATGACGTCAGTATCGTGAGCATCCTGCCAGCCTGCCAGAATTGGTTGAGGGCTCCAGGGGTGTGACTAACTGATTAACTGCACTTTATGGACAGTAAAAGTACCGTGCATGCTTCCCCAGTTCTCTAGCTTAGGCTAGGTAAGGAACACTTTCTAGTCAAGTCAAGAGAACAGACCATTACTGTTTTGCTTTGCTGCATTATTTTTTATGAATAGTAAAAATAGTGTGGTGTGTGTGTTTCTAATCTCCAGCTCTCTATGTAAGGAAAACTTCTGTTGCATTTTATTGATGACACCATTCTTCTGTTCTTTCTGGGCATACAATTACATTTTAATTGCATATAGCTGAAGTGTTATGGTCACTGGTTGCACATAGATAGAGCCAGTTATTGCATGTGTGAGGCCATTATAGATGAAGTGTTCTTTCTTTGCTGTCCAGTCAAGAGAATGGGACCGTTAATGTTTTGCATTATTTACTGATGAGACCAGACCGGTACTGTTGTATGTAGTTGACGTGTTCTTTCGTTGCTGCTGCGAGAACGGGCCATTACTGCTACTGTTTCACTTGCATATAGCTGAAGGAAGTGTTCTTTCTTTGCTGCTGCGAGAATGCCAGGCTGTTACTGTTGCACTTGCATATAGCTGAAGTGTTTTTTTTTTGCTGCTTTACTGCTGCATATATGAAGCATTTTATTGATGACACTGACTGTTCTGTTCTTTCTGGGAGCGCAATTACATTTGATATATTTGCTATTCTTTGCACATATTGGAGTCCAGTAAAGCAAAAGAATTTGTAAGACAAGAGTTATTTTACAAAAGATATGAGCAGAAGGTTCATTTGTAATTTTGCAGTCAATGGTCAAGTTTATTGTTAGCATCTCCGAAATATAGAACATCAGAATTATTTCATATTGAGTACTTTTATTTGTTACCTGGATAATGTCAACAAACTCATATTTCTCAGCAGTTTTCCTAATATCAGTTTGATTTTAATTTATATGAATCTGCAGTGTCTTGTTATCCATACATGTTCTTATGAAGTATATTTGAGTGAGTGCACGTTGGGAATACCTCTCTTTGTTAGTAGCAATGTTGTGGCATAAAACTCAAAACTACCTCATAGCACTTGGAAGTTGGAACCCTGGCTTGACTCTTGTTTAATGTGATTTGTTATGTAGTCTGTATAGTTGCTCAAAAGGGGCTGACCTAGTATTTGTTCCCTGTAATGGACTAGCAATAATTCTGCACCTGTTCCTAATTTGTATACATTTCCCATTTCTTTCCAAGGTAGATTCAGGATCCCCTTCCCTGAAATGGCTGAAAATGAATTAAAAAAATGTATCACTCTTTCTGTCTGTCAGGTAACACAACACTAAATATTCATTCTATCTTGCCTTAGGTACTTGGCTGTACTGTCAGGAGGATTTTTTTCATTGCATTCAGCCTTAATTACTGCAGATTGAGATCATTTGTTTTTTGCACTTCTTTTTGCCCTGCCAGAGAAACCTGGCTGAAACTGAAGTTAGTTCTTTACAGAATATACATACTACTATTTTGCATATAGTTGCTTAAAGTATGTACATGTTTAAGTGCATCATACTTCATGTATTTATTACATGCTTAGTCTTGGAAGGTTTCCATTGCAGTAGTTAGGTTTCAGCATTCATTAGCAAAGTGACTCAAACTCTAATGTAAACACACATGAAAAATTATTCAGATGTGTGGAGACATACATGCACTCACAAACTGGTGTCATCAATACTGATATGTATGTTTGCAAAAGTAAACATGTCTTTGGAAAGTGCATGGCAGGCAAACTGAAGAACAGACAACCAAAATATGGCCCCAGAGTCCCCCTGCAGCCATTCCAATGTCAGTTCTTGCCTCTTGTACCTACTGAATGTGAGTTTCAAGGGCAGAGAAGTTTTAATGCTCTTTTCATTGTGAGACTGTATTGCTTTATTTAGCAGATGTCTATTAGAGTTTGTGCTATAAAATGTGAAATAAAAGTTTTAACTGAAATCCACATAATCATTGTAGAAGTAAATAATTATGCACATTGCAGTGTTAATGGTAAATGGGGTGAAATAGCCAAGTAATTGAGACATTGGAATGGCTGCAGGGGGACTCTGAGGCTATATTTTGGTCGTCTGTTCTTCAGTTTGCATTTGAAACTTGTTATTCCACAATTCCATTGGAGTGGGCGGGGTTACATAATTATAAATGCAAATGTGTTAATCAGTGTACAGATCTGTACCTATTTTTCATGGCCCTTTGTCCAGATTTTTGATGTTTCCAGGTTGAAAGGCATAGCTAAGGATCTGGTATAAAACGGCATGCTCAACTTGTTAGCCAAAAGTTTTGGTGAAGTCTACAAATACAATTGGTCATATCCCATGTTTACGTGTAAATACTTACATGGACAAAAATAAAAAGCAACTATAGTGGTCTGGTCTGGTTGAAGGCTTCCTGTTTGCTGTCCGATTTTAAACATGCCTGATTGTAGGTGTTTTGCTGCCTGACTGAGATCAAACTTCCATGCAATATCATGCTTTGAAATATTTTTCAGTTTTACATCCTGCAAAATATAAGTTAAAATGAATACAGAAGAGTATTAAAAGCAGTAGAGACAAAATGCGTATGTTATATAAATACAACTATTATTTTGCTTAAGTGTTACAGTGATTGTTTTTCTAAACACATACAGTACTGCCCCTTTCATTCCTTCATTCTTTCTTCCTTCTCCTTATTCTGTACTTCTTTATTTTTCATGCATATTAGCATCACTCATATCAACTTACAAAATTATATAGACATAAAAAACAAATACCTACAAGTAATGTTGCAAAAGAACACAGTGAAGAATAATCTGAAATGCCACTTGGTGTAGATATGAGCTAGAAGAAGTAACCTCTGGAGTGGAGTTCACATAACAGGCGATTCAGGCTGAGTTAGAGCCTCACCTGCTACAATGTCAGTGGGAGTTAGTTGTGCAGACAGAAAGAGGGTATAACAGCTACTAGCAAATTGTTTTGCTATCTGGGCTGGCACATGTCTGTTTTACGTTGAGGTGATACCAAGGCAGAGAGCAAATGAGCAGTGAAGACAGATATTGACAATAGATATGAATTATGAAGGACATGAACACAAGCACACTGGCATTCACTACATGCCATGTATTGGGTAGAGTACTAACAGGTAGACCCAGCTCCAGTGCCATAGAGGGATAAAGCACTGACTACAGTCCAGGCAAACAAGAGTTCAATTAACAGCTCAAATGCTTGATGGAACTGATAGTGAAGGGTGTGTATATCCATCCTTGAGGGGAGGGGAGGACAGGCTACATACTGCCAAAATATCATGGAGGAGGGCTGGCATTACATAGTCTGGAGGCAGACCTTTGACTTGCCAAGTGACTCTCGTGTAGTAGCCTTCAACAGCAAGTGTATAAGACACTGCATCTGCAAGGGGAGTTCATTTTGCGCCCCTGCAGTGAGGCAAACAGCATCCTCTCCTGCCCACATGGTTGGTTTAAGCCATGCAAATGTCTTCATAGTCAAAGTTCTAATGAAAATACAAGTGACCCTAATGTTTTCCTGAATAATAGGCTCTCCAGACATCTCTCACCTCCATGGTTTTGGGCACTCCTCACTAAAGCAAAACAAAAGGACTTCAGTCCACCTGGAAAAAGCTTGATGGTCAGCAGATGTGGAGGAAAAAATGCACAGAAAAAAAAGATTACTGATGGATAGAGTGTTACTAAAAAGTTGCTAAAAAATTCAGCCACCTACAGCATGATGATACTTGTGACCTGCCATTCAGCTCATATATCCTAATTAGAATAAATTAGCATAAAGGATTATAGGATACACCAAAATGAAACACCTGGGATTGCGGTGGCCTGAACAAAACTATGGAAAAATAAATGATGAGAAAAAATAGAGTTACAACAACCATTATTTACAGCAGTGTACTATAACAAACTTAACTGAAAACAGAAAAAACATTGTGTGTGGGGACTAAAACTATCCCAATGTCCCATCAGAGTCTTGTGAAGCAGAAGTACTGAGCTCACTTCCTTAATTCTACATTATTTTCCCCAATTCTCATGATTTACTAATAGTAATCGATTCTACTATCATTATTTAGGGACTGACACAACTGCATAGCAAAACAGCAGTGCTAGATTATGCAAGGCATTTGAAGCAGCAATTATTGTGGCAGGTATACCTCAGCTCTGAAAATTCTTTCTTACTATCATTTTGTAAACTTTGTAAACAACATACACATACTTGTGAACTGTAAGGAATCAACCACAAATAAATAATGAATCATTTCTCATTTATAGTATTATTTTTGTGTTATGGGGTATCCACTTTACTGCCATCTCCAATTATGTCACACGGCTGCTGCATATTCAAAAAGAACGGTTATACAAAATGATATAACTATGTAGGCCTTCTATAATTTGGAGGACCAACACAATCTAAGCCTGAAGTAAATCTGCAATAATAAGGTATATCTCAAAATTAAAAATTACAACCTATAATGCCTGTAGCTAAGGTACTCTGGTAAACTACTCTGTTGTACCAAATAAAAAGAAAGATATTTTTATAACTATATAGATATCTATTTTGTCTATCTTCATATGAAACTCATGTGCATGTGTGTCTATATCTCTTTCTCTCTCTCTCTATATATATATATATATATGTATATATATATATATATATATATATATATATATATATATATATATATATATATGTGTGTGTGTGTGTGTGTATGTATACATATATATGTATATAGATTCAGTTCAGAATATAGAATCCCCAAATCTTGAAACCCAAAATATCAAGTCCAAAATCTTGAAATTTCAAAACACTGAAAACTCAAAACATTGAATCTCATAATACTGAAAACACACAAGATATCAATACTGACTATATTCTAGCACAAGTACATACAGAAGCAATTCAAAGACAAACCATATGACTTTTCTCAAAGTGTAAACCTGCACCCCCTATGTGGGGGGCAAGCCCCCCCACACCCCCTGCTACTTAAACATATTAACTCTGAGATTGCACTTAGTGTAGTGAACTGCAATCTTGGAGTTGGTATATATATATATATATATATATATATATATATATATATATATATATATATATAAGTAGCAGGGTGTGTGGGGGGCACAGCCCCCCAGATGTGGGAGTGCAGGGTGGCTTACTCCCCTGCTTATTGTTGAAGGGTAATATGTCTCTGTATGTACTTGTGCTGGGATATAGTCAGTGTTGCTATCTTGTGTGTTTTCAATATTATGACATTCAGTGTTTTGCGTTTTCAGTGTTTTGAAATTTCAAGATTTTGGTCTCGATGTTTTGGTTTCAAGATTTTGGGATTCTATATTCTGAAGTGAATCCATACATACACACACACATTTTAAATATATATATATATATATATATATATATATATATATATATACATATATAAACATGGTTAATGTTGTGTTTTATTTTTTTTGAGGGGGGGGTTATTTGCATTTTGCAAAAGTGCATTTTCGTGAAAATATACTACAGCAAAAAAGAGTTTATCTGTTTAAGTTTCATTGAAATGTAATTTCAATGGGTCAAAGTAGACCTATATATATATATATATATATATATATATATATATATATTTTTTTTTTTTATGCAGGTGGGAAATTACCCTGGCATCCCCTATGTGGGGGGTCTGCACCACCATCTCCTGCTAATTACACATACTAATTCCAAGACTGCACTACAGTGGGGAAAAAGTCACTTCCCTTATCCCTGCTGTACCGTGATCTCACACTGCAGGTATCCAATTTCTACCTATACTCTGACATTTCTGACACTGATATTTAGGTCCTGGTGTTATCACTCTCTATGCTTATGTACACTGAGATATTGTCACGTACCCATCAATACATAGTGCATTTGGCAGAGTGTGTTACTGCAGGATCTTATGCTGCAAAATAAAAGATTTTCCTGGTATTCAGAAAGGCTTGTCATGACACAGAAGCCTTAATCAGGAAGGTTTTCTCATTGCAGCACTCCTTTTTAATTCAGAGACTGTTCTCTCAGTACATTTGTCCCCTGTTGATGGCCATAGTACAGATAGCAGTCTCAATGGGGAAGCTACGATGTGGCATTTTGAGGAAGTGGTTAATGTTAATTAATGATTAACTTTCCCCCAAAAATAACCACAATTTGGACTAACTTGGCAGTGAGTCATGCTGCTGAATTATTTTTTCTCTAGAAGGAAAAATGAATGCCATCTTTGACTCTCACCCATTCACTCCTATGGGAGTGGCTGCTGTAAGTGTAGCAGAAGTGTGTGCGTGTCTGTGTGCAAGTGTATGCATGCATATATGTGTGTGTGTGTGTGTGTGTGTGTGTGTGTGTGTGTGTGTATTTGCATACACGCATGAATGTGGATTCATATGTATGTCTGAATTATCACAGTATGAGAGGTAGGTAGGGGATGCCAACTCTGTATATGAGTTTGAACATGTTCCACAATGGGTGGATGTTTCCATAAGTGTGTAGGGGCTTTTTTGTGGATGTTTGGACACATGTATCCATGGGTGTCTGGCTGTGTATAGGTGTACAGGGGAGGTACCTATGCTACCATGATGCATGGGCTAGAATGGAAAACACTAGCGTGGTCAGGCCTGATAACAGATATTCTTTCTGTTGCACCAACTGACCAATGCACATGGGATAACAGAATGTTTGTGAATGCTATGGTTTACATAGAAAAGCTGAAGGAACACATATATTTTGCTGTCAATGAAAACCAGAAAGAAGATAGTTATTGAAAAGCAATAATGGACTTGATATGAGAGCTTGTACAGAGGTCTAACAGAAATGGCACTGTGTTACTTCTTTAGCTTTATATCTTTTTTTGAAGAGTGTCTACAGGACTGTTTTTTTTGTTTGCACATTAATAAAACTACCTTTGGTTTACAAACTAATGAACTGTGCTGCATTTCTGTGCACCACACTGATGAAGAACGCAGAAATATTTTGACATCTTTTTATGCCAAAAATGTCCTGAGGTGGAATTTTTCACTGTTTGCATAAAATACATCTGAATACATTTTCCCACCTGAAGAGACTGCTCCTATGGTAGAGTACATGCTGTGAGCAAAACTGTTTGAGCAAATTTACCCAACCAGAAAGGAAAGCAGCCCTGTGATGTCATACATAATATGTGGAGTGCACATTTTTCTCCAAAGTAACAACCACCAATGAGCAACTGCTCCAAATTACTGTGGCTTCTGCTGCTGGAGCTGAGGGAATGATGTCAGTCGCTAAAGTCATGGCAATGTCAAAGGCAGTTCCACCAGTGAAACAAACAACCAGAGAGGAAGACCATCAGACATCCTTGTAGCTTTAGAGCAGTACACACCACCGGAAGGCTAGGGCCAGAGTGACTTGGTTAGAATCCAATTGTTTTTTTCAGTTGATTGGGAAGCCTTTAAAAGCCATCATGGACATGGAAGCAACTGGACTACAAAAGGAACTTTTAGCTTGTGATCGACTTATCTCTGAGATGCAAGAGCAAAAGTTTCATAGCAAGACATATTGACCTAGAAAAGTATATAAAATAATTATTATGTGATTTAAAACATACATTTAATCATGGTTAGATCCTGTCTACTAAATGTAAACTGACACAAATCTTGGCCAGTCAGAAATTCAAAAGGGCATTCTTTCCTACTTTAAGAAAGTATTTGTTTTAAACTTCCATTATGACACTGATAATGTTGTTGCAATAGCAGAAGATAGATAGGCGATGAAACTAAGTTTAAAATTGACCAGTCTAAACCTATGGTAAACCATGTGACAAATTCTACTAATAAACAGAAAGTATCAACTGTAAGCATACTCTGTTTTAAATGTGAAAGAAGAGATCAGAAGCTATACTTTATACTAATAAAGATAACTCCTATTATGTACTGTACCCACAGACATTTATGTTACTAAAGATGTTATGTCAATTGGAATGTGATGAATTATCTACAGAAAGAGTACAGTCAGCCTTTTGTTATTGTACTACAGCAAAAGTTAATTAAGTTGAACATCCTAAGTATTGGCAGGAAATGGTGTGGAATACTAGATTTTAACAGTATGGTCACACTTATAAAATCACAGTATGTGTGTAAAATGAAGGACGATTACTGAAAACAAGTTGAAATAGTCTGTATTCACAGAGATAAAAAAAAGAAGTTATGTTCTTACCATAACGTTCCATGTGAGTTGTTCATCTCGCCTTTGTTCTTACACACGGGTTCGGAGCCGATCCCTCGGCTCCGAGTTGGCCACATTCCAAGCTCTGCGTCTAAGAGAAGCTCAAGGCACAGTTCCTATCCCATGATCCCCTGCTGCTAACCCTCAGATATAGTTTGCAAAGAAACCAGACAACAAAATATACCTGCCTACACATGCATATGCACCAAAATTACCTATACACGTATATACCTAAAAGGTAATGATAGATACAGGCATATATGTTATACCTGACTGACTACGCATGCATACATAGGCACAGGCAGTCACAGAGAACCATGAGAAAGACAACCAGCCATGAGTCGTACCTGTTCCTCCAGAACACGGAAGGGGAAGGAGGGCGGGAGTGTAAGAACAAAGGCGAGATGAACAACTCACATGGAACATTATGGTAAGAACATAACTTCTTTATGTGAAGTTGTTCGATCTCGCCATTTGTTCTTACACACGGGTAGCGTCCCCAGCACCCTAAACCCCGGGTGGCTCATGGGAGAACATTCCTGAGAACAGTGGAATCAAAGGAAGCCCTGTCCCTGGAGGCCCTGTCCACTTTGTAATGAGTAATAAAGGTATGAGGTTTGGCCCAGGTAGCCGCAGCACAAATGGTATCTATAGGTAAATGAGCCGCATGTGCCAGAGAAGTAGAAACAGCCCTAGTCGAATGAGCTTTAACTTTGAGGGGAGTAGGCTGATTTGAAGATGAATAAACAAAGTTTATGCAGTCTGAAAGCCATTTGGATAGCGTGACTTTTGTAACTGCAAGTCCTTTCTTACTATCTGCATGAGACACAAATAGCTGGTCTGATTTTCTGAACTCTTTTGTTCTGTCCAGGTAAAATCTCAGTTGTCTATGTACGTCTAGTTTGTGAAGCATGTATTCCATCTTATTGGTATGGTTCCTGAAAAAGGTGAGAAGTTCTATGGACTGATTAAGATTCGATTCTGAGCAGACTTGGTAGAAAGGATAGATTAGTACGTAAGGTGACCCTGTCTGGATGAAATATCAGATATGGTGGTCTCATTGACAGTGCCTGTAGCTCCGAAACTCTGCGGGCCGAAGTGATTGCCACCAGAAATAGGGTTTTCCAAGAAAGATATTTCAGCGGGCATGACGAAGCTGGCTCAAATGGCGATAGCATGAGTTGGGATAGCATCAGGTTTAAATTCCAAGGAAAAACTGGGCTCCGAATAGGTGGTCTGAGATGATAAGTTCCCTTCATGAAAGCCCTACAAAGTCTGTGCAACATAATTGTAGCGCCTCCTTCACCCACATGAAAATTAGATATGGCAGCCAGCTGTACCCTTATGGTGGATGTTGAAACCCCCTGGTGAAAGAGAGTAGATAGAAATTCTAGAATCTTGTGAATAGGAGCAACCAAGGGATCTAAACCTTGTTTGGAGGCCCAACACGCAAAACATTTCCACTTGCTTTTATACAATTTTCTAGTGGAGGATTTGTGGGAAGAAATCAGAATATAAACTGAAATTAAACCAAAAGGCAAAGAAAACTTGTAAATTAAAAACCAGGAACCTTGACTGGATCACGAACTCCTTTAATACACTCAAAAGACGAACTCCTTTAAACATTTAACAGAATTTTAACAGACATAAATATCAACTTAGCTCTTTCACCCAGTGTGCATCATGGGTTTCTTCAGATTCTGAAGAAACCCATGATGCACACTGGGTGAAAGCGCTAAGTTGATATTTATGTCTGTTAAAATTCTGTTAAATGTTTAAAGGAGTCTGTCTTTTGAGTGTATTAAAGGAGTTCGTGATCCAGTCAAGGTTCCTGGTTTTTAATTTACAAGAAATCAGAATATGTTGTACTGCTGGAGACAAAAGATCTGACCTGGCTAAGCTGGGAAGCGGAGCAGCCATGCTGTCAATTTGAGGGACGAGAGAGAGGGGTGAAGAACTCCTGACGAGTGGGTCAGCAGGTCTGGCACTGGATCCAGAGTCCAAGTTTCCTCTATTTGGTGAGCTTGGAGGAAGGGGAACCAGATTTGTCGAGGCCAGAATGGTGCTGATCATCCTTTCCAGACCTTTGGCTTTCTGTAGAAATTTTGGGATTAGTGGAACAGGAGGGAAGGCATATAGGAGACCCGGGGGCCAATCGTGTACAAGTGTGTCCCTGGGGGCTCCCCCTGGAGGGGGAAGTAGGGTGAAATAGCTTCTGCATTTGGCATTCAAGGGGGATGCAAAAAGGTTGCAGCAAGGCTGGCCCCATCTGTGGAAAATCCTTTCCGCTACTTGATTTTTGAGGGACCACTTGTGAGGCAGCAGGATGGCTCTGCTCAACCTGTCCGCTATTACACTGGACGTCCCCGGGATGTGCGTTGCTATGAGAAAGCGTCCAGTGGACACAGCCCATTGCCAGATCCTCAGGGCCTCTCTGCATAAGGGGTAAGACCTGGTTCCTCCTTGCTTGTTTATGTACCAGACCACTGACATATTGTCTGTCTGAATTGCAACTGTTCCCTGAGGTAAGTAGTCGTGAAAGTGTTGCAATGCTAGGAACACTGCTCTTAACTCTAGCACATTGATGTGCAGTTTGTACTCCATTTCCGACCACTCGCCTTGAACTGTTCTCCCCTGAAAAAGTCCACCCCACCCTATCAGGGAAGCGTCCGTGGTCACTGTGGCTATGGGGGGAGGAAGAACAAACGGGAGGCCTATCGTAAGTTCGTGACTGTTCATCCACCATTGAAGATCCCGTTGGCAAGAATCTGTGAGTAGGATGTTGTGTGGCAATGGTAGCTGTTGGTAAGACCACTGTGCGAAGAGTAGCCACTGGAGGATCCTCATGTGCATTCTCCCTAGGGGGACCGCGACAAGGGCTGCTGCCATCATGCCTAAAACTTTCAAGACCTGTGTAGCTGGGACTCTTCTGTTTTCTAGGAGAATAGAAATCTGTTCTCTCAGGGCTGAGACTCTTGACTGAGGAAGTCTGATCAGGGATAAGGTAGTGTCTAATTCCGCTCCTATGAAAGATATATGCTGTGAGGGCGATAAGACAGATTTTTCAAAGTTCAGAGTTATGCCTAAATGGGAACAGAGATTGATTGTATAGTCCCTGGCTTGCAATAGGTGACACCTGGTGGTGGCGGTTAGGAGCCAGTCGTCTAAGTATGGAAACACCTGGAATCCTAGTCGCCTCAGGTGGGACGCCACTACTGCCATGCACTTGGTGAACACCCTGGGGGCTGAGGTGAGGCCAAAGGGCAGAGCTCGAAACTGAAAATGACTGGCTCCCAGCCGGAAGTGCAGGTGATCTCTGAATGGCCTGGCCATTTTTATGTCGTAGTACGCATCCTTGAGATCTATACAGCACAACCAATCATTCGTTTGAAGAAACGGAAGGATCGATTGTAGCGTGACCATCTGGAATTTTTCCTTCTTCACGAAGGTACTGAGTTTGCTGAGGTCCAGTATTGGCCTCCAGTCCCCTGTTTTCTTTGGAACTAAAAAGAACCTTGAGTAAGTTCCAGATCCCATTTGGTCCGCCGGGACTGGCTGGGTGACTCTTTTTTTCTAACAGCCTTTGTATTTCTGTGGCTGCCTGATCCTTCAGATTGGGTGGGACATCTGGGAACCTTTTTTGGATGGGAGGATTGTTTAAGAAAGGGATGTTGTATCCTCTGGTTATTATGCTTTTTACCCAGGAATCTGAAGTGAGTTTTAGCCAGGCCTCTGGGTATAAAGCCAAGCGACCCCCGACTGTCTCCAGAGCAGGACAGCTGGGCCTCCACTCAGGAGTGCTGGAAGGGCTTACCAGGGACGCTATCCCTGTCACCCTGGTTCTGCGGACCCCCTCTGCCACCTGGGCGGCGTCTTCCATTCCTTCCCCCTCCTCTGCCTCTGGAGGGGGTTTCACTAGGTGTGGATTGGAAAGCTCCTTGAGTCTTCCGGAACCACATTTTTCCACCTCTTTGCCCTTTGGGGTATGGTCTAGAAGGGGCGGAAAAATGGACCCCTATGGCAGACAGGGTCTTTCCTTCTTGCTCACACCTATTGAGCGTCTCCTTCACTTTGGGCCCAAACAAGGAGGAGCCATCAAAAGGGGCATTAGTAAAGGAAGACTTAAAGGCTTATGCAAAGGAGCATAGGCGCATCCAGGATTGACTCCTCAGAGCGATCGCTGAAGCTGCAGCCCTACACGATCCTTCGGCTGCATATGAAATGAGCCGCATGGATGAGTTAATGATAGAATTTAGGGTATTGAGCTGTGCTGTCACCTTGTCTGAGACAGCAGCATCTGTGGTACTCTGTAGAGTATCTCCCAATTCTTTGAGGAGATCTCTCTGAAGACGGGTAAAATGAGTGAGGTAGTTCAGCGATCGCATGGAAAAAGTCACTGAACTAAAAATGCGCTTCCCGTACCTGTCCATCGTCCTGGAGTCTTTGTTAGGAGGATGAACAGAGGAAGATGTTTCAGACATATCTTTCTTGGTGGCCGCCGCCACCACCATAGCGTCAACTGGGATTCCCTTGGTGAGGTACGCCTTATCCTGGGGGGCAGTGATGTACTTATTGGGCCTCCGAGGGACTGGTTCCAATGTGTCAGGGGACTCCCTCGCCCTTCGAGCTATTAAATCCATTAACTCGTCGAAGGGTGGAGTTACCCAGGAGGTGGAGGGTTGAGCCCCAAAAGCCTTCAGTAACACTGACTCGTCCTCAGTAGGGGCAAGGGACTGCCAGTCACTCCTCTGTTTGAGAATTTCAAGGATGTCGGCGAACGAGACATCCTCCGAGGAGGACTGTGGAGACCCCTCTGACTCATCCAAGTCGGTATCCAATGTCAACGATTCCTGTGAGGAATCAATGTGCCTCCTCTTGCACAACCTCTTCCTCGGGACATCATCAGAGGGAACATCTGGTGAAGCTTCCGAGTAGCAGGGTTCACCCTCTGGGGTTGACTGAGGCTTTGGGTCTCTACGCTTGGTGGGAACCAGTGGTGCAGAGACAGAACATGGACCTTTCGGGGAGGGAGAAGAAGAATCTGATGATGTGAAAGTCCTACCAGACAAGACCTTCCTCATGGCTTCGAAGGCACTGGAGCCCCGGGCCAAGGGTCCCACCAGTTCCAAAGAAGACGGTAGTCTCCCCGGGCCCGGAACCATGGGCTCCGATCCAGAGGACGGAGCCAAACTAATCTGTGCTGAGGCACCGAGGGGAAGAGTCAGAACCAAAACTTCAGTTCGACTCTCCACCCCAGAACCGAGGAGAGATTGTCGGCTCCGAGACCCCTCGATGGGTACCGAGGGTGTCGAAGTCAGTGGAGCCGAAAGCACTAAAGAAGGCTTCAGCCCCAGGGGATCAATGATCATCAGATCCTCGACGGGTCTCGAAGGAGGATCAACAGATGGGACAGGAAGGGCCTCAAGCTTCGAAACCAACTGGGATGAAACCGCAATCAGTTTGGATAAGGCCGTGTTCTCCATCAGTTTCTGCACCACTCGATCCACATTGGTGTCAGACAGTCTGGAGGAACGGGTCGAAGGGGCCAAAGAGGTCACCGAGTGAAGGATCGATGAAGGGAGTACCTCTGACACTGGCTCCAAGACCTGGACCTCGACTCGAGGCAGCATCTCGGTGCTCGGCTCCAAGGTCTGTGGAGCTAGCAACCGAATCTTAGAAGAGGTACTCAGAGCCGATGACCTGGGCTCCAATACCTTCGAAGACTTTGACCCCTTCGAAGACTTCGATGACTGGTCTGCCTTTTCCAAAGCCTCCTGAAACTCCGGCTTCAGGAGACCTCTCTCAACCAGTTTCCTGCTTCTCTCCATCATCACTCTGCCACTAAATGAGTGGCAGATGGAGCAATCCTCCTGAAGATAGAGAGGGCCCAGAGAGTAAACGCAGGAAACATGGTTATCAGTTATGGAATTTTCTGTCCACACTGGCAACGTTTAAAGCCAGACTTGGCTTTTTCCGACATTTTTAAGCCCAAAATAGCAAATACAACTATATGTATAAAGTATACAAAAACGACCACTATCACACACTATAATAACTTTTAGTTAACTGGTGAAAAGAAAAGGAATTACCAGTAAAAAATTCTGACAGAGCCCTGACAGAAAAAAAGGAAAAATGGCCTAAGGCCTAGGAGCAGCCACTCCCACAACAATCTAACACTAATTTAAAACAAGACTCACACCAACACTACACTAATACTAGTACTATGTAATCCTAATAATAAAACTCAACAATTCTAACTATTTTAGTAAGATATATATATTTATATAGATATGAAAAAATATGAAACATACTGGCCCGAGCTCTCACTCGACGAGACCTGTTGCAGTGGCAAATTAGATCTGAGGGTTAGCAGCAGGGGATCATGGGATAGGGACTGTACCTCGAGCTTCTCTTAGATGCAGAGCTTGGAATGTGGCCGACTTGGAGCTGAGGGATCAGCTCCAAACACATGTGTAAGAACAAACGGCGAGATCGAACAACTTCACATGCAGTATTCTGTTATTCAACAGAAAATACAAACTATGTTTGGAAAGATACAGCCTCCTTTTATGTAGTTCCAAATTTAACAACAATATGATAATAGAGCAAGCCTTTCTGCACTTCAGAGATATGTGGAGGTAATGGAAAGAAGGTATACCTTTTGAAAGACCAACTTACCAGTGTGG
This sequence comes from Protopterus annectens, assembly GCF_019279795.1. NCBI lineage: Eukaryota > Metazoa > Chordata > Ceratodontiformes > Protopteridae > Protopterus > Protopterus annectens. The sequence continues at coordinate 482,255,963 of NC_056735.1, forward strand.
GGAAGGAAACTAGCAAGTGAATAAGACAATAAATACACCGCTACCTAATTTGGAAAGGGGGAGCAATCACCTGACATAATCATGAGATTATACAAGTTCACAAAGATCAAAGAACATGTTATAAAGCCCCAAAATACTAAAAGTTTACTAAGATAACAGGAGAAGGAGCCTCTCTCTATATGCATTATTCACAGAAATATTGATCAAGCTCTAGGGCTGATAAAATAAATATTTCAAATAAGCACAAGCATTTGCCAAAAATAATTACTATACACTATAGTAGTTTTGGATCATGTCCTTTATCATTTTCAGGTTCTTAAGCCCTTCACTTCAGTTCCCTGTCTAGTAAAGAGTTTTGAGAAATAGTGTAAGCTAATATTGTACACAAATAGCAAAGATTAGTAATACGAGTCGGTCACCAGTTCAGGAATGGGAAGAGATAAAAAAAAGAAAGTGATACAAGAATGATGAACTATATGACAATTTTCTGGTAAAAACTAAAGATTAGTAGGACTATAGAGTAGGTTTACTGTACATGGTATAACAGTACAAAGTGCAATGAGGATCAGAGGGCAACAGACAAGTGGGATACTCTGACTGTTTTAATAGAACATGGTGGTTTAGGATTACCTAATGTGTCTGGATATTATACAGCTACACAGCCAAGACTCGTATACATAACACAAGCATAAGGTAATAATTAAAAGTAGAACGGGATGATGAAGAAGTGAGTGTGTGCATGAAATAAATAAGATGAGAGCGGGATTTTGGATTCAGATCTTTAAGGAGAATAGTAACCACCATACAGAACATTATATTCATAAAGTTGCAGAAAGCATTCTATGAACTAATCCAAGATATGAATGTGGAAAGGAGATTTTGTCAACAGGGATAACTGTAAGAAGGGGTTCAGAAAACAGGGATGATGGGCCTGGAATTTACTGGAGAAAACTGGCAAAGGAACCAAGGTACTGAGAGCAAATAACTAGAGAAGTAAAGGTAACAGAGTAGGATGGAGCCAAGAAGAAGTTTGGACTGCAGGTTAGAGAGACTGCCTTATATATCAGGGATTGCTATCAGAGTATAGGCAAAGAGAAAGGGACAGGGGAATCCTAAGTGAAAGACCTGCTCTGATGAGTTTTTAGTGGAATCTGGAACAGAAGCTGCAGTGCAAAATGGGATAATTAGTAGGGGATACAAAATACTGCATGATAACTATAAGAATATATCTGAGGAGGCTGGTTAGAAAAGATTGGGAAGAGAGACTAGAGAACTAGTTTTCAAGGAAATCATGGGAGGTTTAGGATTTTTTTTGCTTGTGTTTGCATATGTATTTTTATACCCTAAGCAGACCTCAAAGAATTTTTGCTCAGAAAGGCAGCAAATGTCAGAGAAGGGAGTGGTAACTGGGAACATGTTCTTTGGGAGTGTAATGAGGTGCAGACTTTAAAAAAATATACAGAGTACTCTATCAGAAAATCTGGGGAAACAAATGGTTTTAACTAAGGAAATTATTCTTTTAAGATGAATCACAGGATCTGAATTGCCTAAACATAGTAAGGTTTTATTAAGTTTAATTCTGTTACTAAAAAATGGAAATAAAAATCTAAACCAAGTGTATGTGAAGTATTGCATATTGTATAAAAGATAAATGAACTGGAAGAATGATCTTTAAGAAAGAGAAGGAGCAAACTACATATAAATAAATGGAATTTGCCGGACCAATACATACAAAAAAAAATGTTCAGAAGGACCGGTGAAGTTTAAAGGAAGGCAGGAATAGAGTAATTTATGTAATGCTGAACTGAAAGACAGTTGTTATAAAGAAAGAAAACATGATAGATAATGTGTGTAAATGGAAAGTACATTTGCGTACACTTACCATGAATGTAGATGTTCGAATGTATTCACTGTTCCAGTCATGACTGCAACAGTGAAACACAAAGAACATCAAATGATGATATGGTTTGATTTCTTTCCTATCTATATACGTGTGTCTATCTTTAAGTAATATTTTAATAAAAGTGTATAAAACAGTTCAGAGTTCAATGGTGAGATTAAATGGGAATAAATGATATGCTTTATAATAAATATAACTTCTTAAAAGAAGTCACTCAAACCACTTTCCTTTTCATGTCTTCTAAATACCAGAAGGCATTGGCAGTGCGCTTGCAGTAGCAAATATTATAAAGAATCACAGCAGGGTTGTGGCCATGGTAGGAAACCTTTTAAGAGAGATCCAATGGCTTTAGCAAAGATTTTGAGACATTTTTCTTAGAGGTGGGGGAGAAAAAAAATACTATTATTTGTGGGAAACTGGAACGATGTAAGTAATGAACATCCAACCAGCAGTGATGCATTGTGTTGCACATAAAAGAGAAACATGGAAAAGATGTGGATAGTGTGAAGCTTTCAGTTTTGGGTACTATAAGGTGCCCTAGGGGAGGAGATACATATTCCTTACTTAGATTAAAAAATAAAGTTTATTTTAAAATTTAACACATGCCCCAAATGGTTTTAACAATGAAACTGGCATATTTATTATGAATGTTTTCTTGGCATCAGTAAAGTCTCTTTTTGGGGGGTTATTTTGCTCAGTTTACATTAAGAATTAATCAATTTTGTCTTATTATTGTTTTGGATTAAGTTAATTTTAGAAATGATTAACTGTTAGAGTGCGTGGATGTTTATTTATATAATCCACTCAGTTAAAAAAGGGGAAGCCACTTCTAGTAGTAGACCCGTAATGAGCGGTGTAAACCAAGGATTGGTCTTGGGGATTCTACTGTTTGGGATACACTTTTCTGAGGTACAAGCCAAAACCAGTGGTCTGTGGCTGATCAAGTTTGCAGATGACTACAAGCGGGGCACTGTATTAAACTTCCTTAGTGATGTGAACATCCTCCAAGAGGGCCTTACCCAAACTAATGACTTGTGCCAAATGCATGGTCTCAAAATGAATGCCAAGAAATGCATCATTATCCTCTTTGGGGAAAATGGCAACCCCACTAATTATCACATTAATAACAACATACTAAGCACGCAATCAGTCATGAGAGACTTGGGGACCTAGGTTGATAGCAACCTGACTTTTGACCACCACATTACCTCCATTGTACGGAAGGCTTTCTACATAGCTCACCTCATAAATAAGTGTATTTCATCCAGGAATAAGGAGGTCATAACATCCATGTACTCCTCCCTTATCAGCCCTATTATCGAGTACAATCCTGCCTTTGGCATGTACCTTACCAAGCACATGCAGCAGCTGGAGAGACCACAGAGGTTCCTGACCAGGAAAATCCAAGGTCTCAAACACCTGTCCTATACAGATAGGCTAAAAGCCCTGTCTCTCGACTCAGTCTCGTACAGACTGCTCAGAAGTGACCTGTGTCTGGCACAGAACACCATCGCACACCCAACCTTGATGGACATGCCGCTTATCCATAAGTCAAACTCCACTAGCGCAACCTGCATGCAAGGCCTTAATCTGGTCTGGGACATTAATAGAACTTGCTGGAAGGATAGATACATTTGTGTCCCAAAGACTCCCCATCTGTGGAATAGACTCCCTCTCCATGTCAAGCAGTGTACCTCTCTAGCCCTTTTAAAAGGGAAACTGGATGACTGGATGGGAAACAGAAAACACTCCTGGGATCCCACCTGTGTCCCTGATGGACAAGGGAAACAGGTGCTGACTTTGAGGGAACATGGGTGAAATTCTTGGCTAGGCTTATAAGGTCCTCTGGGCCAGTATCATCCTATGAACCTATGAAGATATATGGTGGTTGTTGATATTTGAAAATGTTTATTCTTAACTAACACTTTCACAATATGTTTAATATGGTATAATTATTTAAACTGCAGATGTGTTGTATTATTTTTTAAGACTGTAAAATTCTTAACATTTTTGTAATACTTTGCAGCTTTTCTCCCCAGGCCTCCTCTGAAAATGCCACCTACCCAGGCGGACTTTCCTGGTAATCAAACGTCAGTAAGTAAGTAAGTAAGTAAATAAATAAATAAATAATATACTGAGATAAGAAGTACAAAGCTGTAAAAGAACACTCACCTACTTCTGAAGAGATTGTGGAAAGTCTTATCTCTCTCTCCTTTTAGTTTATCCAAGGACTTCACTGATAACATAGGTTTGGAGTGTTCAACTTCAAACTCACAGCCAGCAAAAGGAAACACCAGACCTAATTACTTCTCTGAGGAGACTAGAAAAATACCCACTGCTAATTTTATATAACCAACGGCAGGTACAGTCCAGACACAGGAAACCATTCCCCTAAAATAGAAGGAGAAATCTTAGCTGAATGATATGTTTCTGGCTCTTCTTCTGTGGGGCATTATGGCTCAGGTTCCTTGATCTCCAAATATTCTTTGGAAACAATGATGGCTGGTCAGAGCTCAGTATTGATGAAGGTACCTGTCTGATCTTATATTAGATAGGCACCATTGCTAATTAGATGCTCATCTGGTAAAGATAAAGCTATCATCTTACTTTTTGTCAATCTGACTTTGTAGGAGATAAGATCTGCCCTCAACAGTAGCAAATCAACTATATACACACATAACACTAAACCCATTTATGCGGAGGCCCTTAATATTAACCTGCCCAAGCAACAAGGACCACCGAAGCAGAAAAGCAAACAAACACCAGTCACAACCAAAGTGACACACAGCTTACAACACCAGCATGGCACCCAACAAAAGCCCCAAAGGCAAGACAACGTACTCAATACTTTAGTCATAGATGACTCTATAGTCAGGCACACTGATGTTCCACTCACTAGGCTGAGTAAGGAGAAAATTACAGTCAGCTGCCTGTTGGGTGCCAAGATCCGCAACATAACCCATGCACTCAAGTCACTCCACAGCAACTACAAATACGACTTTGTCATTGTCCATGTTGGAGTGAATGACTTCAGACATACCTCCCTGGATTACATGAAAAGAGACATGGAAGAGCTCTCAGATCATGTGGTCCAGGCAGGTATGACCCTAGGCCTGAGTAGCATCCTGCCTTCGCCCAGAATGATACCATAGTATAAGGACAAAATGAATGACTTCAACAATTGGCTAAGCTTCTGGTGTCATTCAAAGAGGATCCAGTATCTGTCTGCTTGGGACGACATGATCGACAAACCACGATGCTTTGCCAGAGATGGTCTGCACCTGTCACCCCTGGGATTCAGGTTACTGGCTAAGGCTCTTGCCACCCCTATAGTTCCTTTTCTAGGCAAGGTTCAAAGGACAAAACCACCACCATAACAGATGCAAGCATGCAAAATCTGAAGGTAATGCTACTCAGTGCTAGAAGTCTAAACCTCAAAATGCACTCTCTCGAGGCACTCCTAAAAATGGAAAATATCGATATCTGTGCAGTAACTGAGACATGGTTTAGGCCTACAGAGAGCACCCCTGCAATACCAGGCTACAACTCTTACCACACTTTTCGGCCACTAAACCAAGACCGAAACACTAAAAGCGGAGGAGTGTCCATATTCACCAAGGATATTCACACCTCCAGGCTAGTTGCCCAACACAATGCATCTGAAATCCTCCAGGTGCAACTAACACTAGCTAAGACTGCAATCCAAATTGTAGCTTGCAACAGATCCCCCACCATGCTTCAAGATTTCCACTACACCTTTCTAAACATACTGGAAAATATTAAGATACAGTCAAACACCCTAATACTGGGTAATTTCAACTACCCTACCATTAACTGGGAAAACTACTCGGGTACCAACACCTTTTCCCAACGGTTCTTGGAATTCATAAATTCCAACGCCCTGGATCAACTAATCCATTGTCCCACCAGGGGTTCCAATATCCTAGACCTGGTCATTACCAACATGGGAGATAGATGCTCCACACCAGTGGTCAACCCCTCATTGGTCAGGTCTGACCATAAGCAAATCACCCTTGACATCCACATCCCACCCCACCCCCCAGTAAGGAATCCTCCGGAAAAAACTTCTCCAAAGCCAACTTCATGCTACTTAAGTCAGAAGTGACAAACTTCATGGCACCCATGCAGACGGGAGCTGAAAGTATGACTGTTGAATCCAACACTAAGGCACCGTATGAGTACATCAACTCGTACATGAATCGTGACATCCCGAATAGAACCAAGACACTCTCCTCCAAAAAAGGAAGCCAATCTGGTGGTCCCCTGCCATAAACAAACTATACAACAGAAGGAAGAAACTGTTGCAGAAAAGAGGAAAATCCCAGGATGCAAAAAACTCCCTTACCAGCCTCAGTAAGAAGCTGAGATACCTCATAAAATCCTCCAAAGCTAGTTACGAAAAAAAAAAATTGCCAAAGAAAACCACAAGGCATTCTATACTTATGTCAAGAATCTAAATGGCAATGCTCAGATCTGCTCTGAGCTACAACAGAATGGCATTAAATATACTGATCCCAAGGATATTGCCAGTATCCTGGCAGATCGATTTAGTGTCAACTTCACCCCTCTCTCACCCCCTAAAGGGCCCATGTCAATATAAAAAGATTGCCAAATTCTGGTAATCATGGCCACACAGGTAGAAACCACACTCTCCAAAGCTAAGAATATAGCAGCCATGGGACTAGATGACATCCCGGGCTGTGTACTACATGAACTACAAAATGAACTGCCACCTCACCTAAGTGTCATGTTTAATCATAGCCTTACCTCAGGCTTCGTGCCCACTGAGTGGCGCACAGCTACAGTTACCCCACTCCACAAGGGGGGATCTACCTTGGATCCCAGAAACTACCGTCCCATCAGTCTGATGAGCCTGATCTACAAGGGCATGGAATGCATTATCATGGAACTTATAAACAAAGACATTGGCAATTCTCAAACATTGGACCCCACCCAGTTTGGGTTTGTGAAGGGCCGATCTTGTCTCCTGAACCTGACTGACTTCTTCGAATCAGTCTTCAGCACTGTGGATGAGGGTAAGGCAGTCCAAACAGCCTAACTGGACCTCACCAAGGCCTTCAACACCACCCCCCACTCTGGAATCATTGATAAACTTACTAAGCAGGGAATAAATCCCTATGTCACTCAATGGGCTGCCAACTGGCTTACTAACAGAACACAGACTGTAAAAATAGCCGACTCCAAATCCAGCTCCAGACAATTAACAAGTGGAGTACCTCAGAGTTCTGTCCTGGGATCGCTCCTGTTTGGCATCTACTTCTCTGAAGTACAGGCCAACACTAAGGGACTCTGGCTAACAAAGTTCATAGAGGACTGCAAACTGGGAGCCATTATTGAATCCCCAAATTATGTGGATGTTCCACAAAAGGGCCTTACAGAAACAGATGCTTGGTGCCAAACCCATGGGCTCAAGCTTAATGCCAAGAAATGTATAGTTATCCCCTTTGGGAAAAAACATGTACCCATGAATTACCACATAGGTGGCAGTACACTAAACACCGAAAGTGTGATGAGAGACTTAGGGACACAGGTGGACAGTGGTCTCACCTTCAATAACCACATCGCCACAACAGTCAGGAAATCCTTCTACGTGGCACACCTCATCACTAAGGGCTTTTCATCCAGAAAAAAGGAGGTCATTGTCCCACTGTACTCATCCCTCATTAGACCCATTATAAAGTACAATGCCCCATTTGGTATGTACCTCACACGACATCTGCAACACCTGGAAAGGCCGCAGAAATACCTCACTAAAAGAATCACAGGCCTAAAGCAGATGCCCTATACTGACCATCTAAAATAAACTCCAGCTAAACTCTGTGGTATATCGTCTACTCAAATGCGATCACTGCTTAACATGCAAGGCCATGAAAAACCCTGAGCTGTTGGACATGCTCCACTTAAAGAAATCCTAATCCCTCAGAGCCACATGCTGCAGGGATCTAAACCTTGTCATCGCAATGAACAAAACATACTGGACATACTGGAGGGATAGGTTCCTGACCCCAGAGACTCTCCGGACTCTGAAATAAACTGCCCATACATGTCAAGCAGAGCGCCTCCTTGGCCCTCTTCAAAAGGAACCTTGACCATTGGATGGGAGATAGGAAATTCACCTCGGGGATCAGGTCAGTCACCCTGCTAGACAGGGGTCCAGGGAAGTAAATATTGTGGGAAGAAATATCCAGGGAATTGTTTGGCTAGGCTTGTATAGGCACTAGGGCCGATAGCCTAGTACCAACCTATGAACCTATAATTATTACTTTTACTCTAAAGATCACAGTTGTTTTTCAGTTGATAATGAAGCAAAGGCATTCTGGCACATGAACTGTGTGGCCTGTTTAAATGTACTGCATTGTTTACAATACTCAATATTATGTTCAGGATATGAACAAAACAGACACTATTAATGCAAATCCTTTGGAAAAATGTATCTACATCAGTCTCTCTTACTGAAGAATTTTGTCATCTTAAGTAAAAACAAAGTAAAATAAATGAGAACAAATTCTGGTGAAGAAATAATGAAAAAAAAACAAGCACTGCTCAAAAAGTAGTAGGCTGCACAATAAGAACCTGCATTTGGCATTCTGGAGGTATGAAACACTCAAAATGGCAAGAAATGGACAGAACATACAAGAACATGGAATATATATATATATATATATATATATATATATATATATATATATATATATGTGTGTGTGTGTGTGTGTGTGTGTGTGTGTGTCCGTGTGTGTCCTTATGTATATAGGTTGTCTGTCAAAAGGTTGAAGCCCACAGTCCTATAATGCATAATCATGGTCACATAATATAGAAGACCAAAATATTGAACTTTTGGACTTGTTTCCCCTGCAAGATCCACTTGCCACTTGTTCCTGTGTTTACAATGGTATCATGTTCAATATTTTTAGACATTTTTGTTTTCAGCATTTTGACCATTTGACTGAAAGTATCTTGTTAAAGGTGTAAATTATCAGAACTCCCACTGTTGTAAAAAAATAACTTTTGAGTTACAAACATATCAGATAAATAAAACAGATTTCCTTTGTGATGCACTGAGATAAAGATCAAGTAAACTTGATTTTACACTTCTGCAATGGTGCTTGGGTTAAGTACTGTGTCTTCGAGATTACATAGCTATAGGAAGGGGGGTTCTAATCTCACAGCAGTCAGCTTGTGCATGTGTATGGAGTTTTGGGTTGGGAAGTTGGCATAATGGTTATGTTGTTTACCTTACAGACATAAGATGCAGGACCTGAGTCTCACATGGGGTAATTAGCTGCACTTAAAATGTCCCACAAGGGCAGTTAATCTAGTACTAATCTATGAATCTATGAACGATATTAATAAACATTTACTTCAACAGTGTTATGATACTTTAACTTGATGTAGTGTTAAATTTGATAACCCAAGGGTCTTTGGAACAGTAGTCAGCATGAATAAAAATAGTGGTTGTCTTTAAACAAGAACACATCTTAAACAAATAAACTCCATGGATGATCTGAAATCACATGAGAATTCATTGCACTTTGGAGCTCCTTTTATAATAGATATTATAAATGCCACAGTTCTTTACTATCAGTTCAACACATTTGAACATTTCAATCCACAGTAAAACACTGGGCTTTTTTGATGAACCTGCCAGTTCATAAATATGTTTCATATATTTTCTATACAGTGACTTTTTATAGCTAGGTTTGTACAAACACTCAGTAAGATTTGATCATTAGTCCTTGTGACTCAAGAATTTCATCACATCTAAAACAGCAGACATGACTTCAGTAAAGGAACTTTTCTCTTGTAGCCTGATCATTATATCAATATCACTTTTCTCAGTAACTAAATCCAAATCATTTTAAAGTGATGAACAATTTTTGGGGACTTTATTCTGATGAGACTAGTGTGTTAAACCATATTTACCAGTCCTTTCAAA